>NW_016107317.1:15203483-15242421 GCF_001604975.1 Cebus imitator
ATATATATATATATATATATCAATAGATACAAACACAGATTAAGCAAAGGTAGACATTCATAACAGTCATATTTCTGTTATGAGGTCATCACTGATATCAAATCCTTTTCCACTGTCTATTTGATATTACATTCATTGTAAGCCAGCAATTCACCTGGTAGAGTCTCTCTCTTTCTATTTTTTTAAGATACAGACTTCTTGCTCTGTTATCCAGGTGTACACACCAAGTCCAGCTGATAGATTTTTTAAAAAATTTTATTTTTTAGAGATAGGGTCTCCCCGCGTTGCCCAGGCTGATCTCAAACTCCAGGGCTCAAGCTCTCCTCCTTCCTCGGCTTTCTAAAGTGCTGGGATTACAGGTGTGAGCCACTGCACCCAACCAAGACTTCTTACTTGAAGCCTTCATTCTTGAAAGGGTCTGAATTCCCAGAGGTCTTGCATTTATTGAGTTGATATGGTTTTCCAAAGTTTTGCACATGGGAGTACTAAGAGACACCCATAAAAGACCACAGGCTCTGTAACTAGTTTTCTCTATCTTCTTCAGTAGAATAACCCAATTTTCCCAGCCAGTATATAAAATTCCGTTTTAGCCTTTTGGTTTAGTAGTGTTAGAAGCTTCAAATGGTCATCTAAGCCTAAGTGGAATACTTTCTCTTTGTGAACTAAGATTCCTAAATTAATGGAGCCCAAAGGTGTAGAGACAGGTAACAAACATTATCTCGGTGGATCACTAGGTGTAGCTGTAGGAGAATCCATCCCCAAGTTCTACCCCTTGATTCTGGCTGTGGGATAAATTGCACCATGCATTGATCACTGGTTCAAAGCATGTATTTCACTTTATTGGATAGAACCCCAACCTTTCAGGGTTTTATCTTCCAACTGGCCCTTAATTCGCCATTCTATCATTTCATCAGAGCAGCTGCTTCTGGGAGATGTGGTACATGGTAAAACCATGTACATGGGCCCATTGCTAGGTTCCTTTTGCCATAGAATAAATTCTTTGTTTAGAAGCCAATATTGTCTGCGATACCATGATGATGAACAAGGTGTAACATAAGTCCAAGGTTAATGAGATGGGCAGAAACATAATAGGAAAGAGAAATCTGTACTCTAATACATATACTTTCTAATGAGCACACATGGCTGCCCCTTATGATGAAGAGTTTCAATATGAGTAATCAGCTACCAGGTGGTTCTCTTGTTTCTTGGAAAAATGATAGTATATTAATAGCTCCCTTTTGGTCTCTGCTCTTGGGAGGTTGGACACTCAGGAGTAGCAATTGCCAGTTCAGTCATGGAAAGTATGATTTCCTGCTGCTAAGCTCCTCTACACTCTCTGTGTCTGCCACTCTGGACCACGAGATGACTGGGGAAGGTAACTTCCTCTCACAGAAGATGTCACCTGGGATCTCTGAATATCGAGAGTCTCTTCTGTAGTGGATATCCCCTGATGGCCCCATGAGACCCTCATTTCATGAAATCATAAATAAAGCAGAGATTGGAGCACCAGCATATGATAAAAACTCAGCGGTGGCTGCCTCTCTAGGCTGGGGTGATGGTGGGCAATGTTGCCGTTGTGATGAGGACGAAGGGATCCTGCAGTGGCAGAGCACAACCACTAGCATTTAATTACCAGAAATAAAGTATCATCAAAGTAGAAGTAGTTCACAGCAACAGGAATATACACATTGATAGGATACTTAGATCTACAAGGCCTTTGGTGGTGGCTAATCAATCATCTGTCTATAGAAATGAAAGAGATTGGCAGACTACCAGAGTATTACTTGATCTTTATAACTGGAAAAATTCCTAGTCTAGCGGACAGAAAACTGACTTGAGTTTTCACAATAGGGAGTCATAGCCTCTCACCTGGTTCTGTGCTCTAAGCCCATCCAAAGATATTGAACTTTTTTTTCCATCTGTTCTTTGTTATATCCTCAGTCAATAGTAGGGGCTCATAAGTGTGTTTTGAATGAATGGATACATGAATGAATGAATGGCCATAAAAGGATAGATGTAAGAAAAAAATGAGAATGAAAAAGAAGATTTTTTTGATTCCATTCGAGGAATGGATTGAATCCTCAACCTGAAGCTTTGCATGCTGAGGAAGATGGTGACAGCATTAACAGAAACAGGAGATTCAGCAAAAGGAACTTATTCGAGATGTCAGAGAGTAAAAATACAAGAAATTCAACTTTTAAAGGTGAATTTGAGAATCAGCGTAGTCTTTAGTAAAGACTTCTAGAGGTCAGACACAGTGTCAGCTTTTAACTTATCATCTGGTCCTAGCCACCCATTTGGGTGGGGCTCATGGCCCCATCATGACATGTGCTAGAGACTCTTCATATGATAGGCTCACCCCACCCCAGGTTTCTACCCTACTCCATGCTCATTACCTTCTGAACCTGTGCAGGTGGCTGAGTGGAGCAGTCAGACAGAAATGTTCACACAGAGAACTCTTTATTACCTCTGACAGATGCATTTTAGCCCCATCGCTTCCAAACGCAGCTCCTGGAAGGCTGCCCAGCATTGTTGCCAGCTATCATTGCCATGGAAACCACAGACCAGCCCACGAGAGTTAGAGGCACGAAAGCAAAAGCAGTGTAAGAACAGATTTTTTGAGGCTCTGGTCCCCCTGATTTCATACCTGATGGGACCGTATGTGGCTCCCCCTGCGGGGCACAGGAGTAAAGCAAATCAGGAGAATTGGGGTTACTGCTCGTTTTCAGGAACAGACTAACCAAGGAAAATATCTTTCAGAGAAGCATGGTCACAAGTTACTCTCCAAAGCATAAGAATGTTTTTCTTATTTTCCTCTAAATATAGAGCTATCACAGCTGATACTTCTTTTGGAAAAGAATGAAGCAATACATATCCCTTGGGTTTTTGACATTGTAAAGATAACTTTACTAGAAATGGCTTTTCTATTCCAGCCATTAACTCAACCACACCAAAATTACCTTGGCTCCGTTAGACTGAGGATGGAGGGTTGCACCAATAATGGGCATTATCTGGCAGAAGGATTTTTTGTTTCTCAGCTTGAAGCCAAAGGAGGTGTTAGTATTGCTCTGTCCTCTTGAGCTGGGCAGCGTAACCATACGTTAGCATTCATGGAGCTGTATACCGAGGATGTGCGTATGACTGTATGTAAATTGTAGCTTGATGAAATATTGTCAACATAAAAAATGGAAAACAAAGTATTGTTAATCATTCAGAGCAAAAATTTTGCTTGCTGATTTTTTAAAAGGTGAGTTTATATGGCTTCCGAGAACCATGCAACTTTAATTTTGAAAGGTCAATTGCAGTATTAGAAAGATTTTCTCAAAATTACTAAGGATTTTCATTGTGCTAAGGGCTGCCCAAATATTTATTGAGCAGTTACTCTGGGCTGGGGTTTAAATGTCTTTGCTTTAGATCTATCCATTCCTCCTGCCTTTTTTGTGCCCAGCCAGGTATGCCTCTCCCACCCCAGCCAAGTGTATCTGAATGTGGGCTATACACACAGCTGCTCATCGAGCCCCTGTTCCTCCCCTGACAAATGGAGGGAAACTCTCATGATTCAACAGTAAAGTTCCAGATGAAATTCTGAGGCTGGTTAGTCTCGTCAGTCAATCTCTTGCTCATTCATCAGTTTCCCTCCTTCCCTGGCATCTATCCCTGTGATTAGCATGACAACTTAAGGTGGAAACTCCTGTTCATTTCTTCCCTTCCCCTGATCCCATTCTAGATCTCATTTTGCTCCTATCTGCACCTCTGCTATCTGATCAAGAGATAGCACCCAGTGTGCAGTAAGGAGTCATTAATTTTTGTGTATTAGCTTCACTTGCTTCAGTTGTTCTTCCTCTTCCCTCTCCTCCTCCATACACATTCTACATCCTTGTTTTAACTACAAGTTTGCTGTATGTGTTTCTCAAAATCATAAAATTGAAGATTAATTTCATTGTTTCAAAAAATGTTGAGAAACTGTAATATGTTAGCTACTATGCTAAAGATACAACTCTAATGGCTTCTGTTCCCAGGAAACTTATGTTCTAATGAGTGAAATCCAGATAAAAAAGCAAATACAATAACTTACAGTCATAATAAAAGTATGTAAGGAAGCAAACAAGAGCTAAGACAAATTTTAGGGTGACCAAAGAAGTGCTTTTAGATATAAAATTTCAGCTGAGACACAAGGCACGAGAGTTTGTCAATTTAAAGAGGGAGGAAAGAGCATTCTAAAAAGAATTAACATAGATAAGAGTCCTGAGATCAGAGGTAGTATGAGTCTCTTCTAGAAATGGCATGACCACTATTGTGGCTGGAGCTGGCAAATGTGGAGAAAGTGGTTTTAAGATGTAAGTCAGAAGAGGAAAGACAGAATTGTGCATTTGGAATAGGAATCCATAGAAGATTTCAAGGAAGAGACTTGTATGATCCAATTTCTATTATAATAAGTTCATCCCGGCAGGCATGAACTTATTATAATAAGATGAGAATAAGAGAATAAGATGAGTAAAAGAGGAAGCAAAGGATACAAGTAAGGAAAATGCTGTTATCATCTTGGACGGAGGTGACAGACTACAGGAAGGGATTTACAGTAGAGGTGAGCAGAGAGCAGAGACTTTAGATACATTCATATTATAAATTGAGGAGACGAGATAGCAGGAGTGAAGCAAATGAAAAACACAATGTTCTCTATGTTTCTGAATTGAATTGAGTGGGAAATAGTACCAGTTACTGAGGAGAGGAAGACACAGGAAAGGGAAGGGCAGTTTGGGGGGCTGTTTTAGAAGTCCATAATACATCCGAGGCGTGTCTCACGGACTTCTAAAGGTATCAACTAGGCAGTAAAAAGGAAATTCTAGAACTTGAAGAAATGATCTAAGCTGGAGATATGAATGTGGAACTCATCAGCACACAGATGGTTTATGCGTTGATGGGAAATGATCAAGTCATGTCACATTTCAGCCTAGAGAGATGTTTCCCCTGGTTTCACAACATGAAGATCTTTGATGACATTGGCAAAGAAGGTTTCACTGAGACTGGCATAGAGATTGGTACGTGATGGTTAGAGAGTGCATAGGAGATGAAGTAGAGAGAGCCACAGTAGACAGTCCCCCCACCCCCGGCAAATTTGGCAATGAAGTGGAAAAATGGGCTACTGGATGGCAATGGATATGGGAGTGTGTGTGTGTGTGTGTGTGTGTATGTGTGTGTCTGTTATATGTCCTTTTGAAAAATGAGTGATACATACACCAATACATATTGGGGAAAGTTAGTGACTGGGGATAATGGAAGGAGCCAAGTTTCTGAGAAGAAAAAAAGGGATGTATGCAATTGCCTTTTAACAGAAGGGGAGATACTTCCCCTGTTGTAATAGGAGAAAGAGGATGAGTACATGTGTTGCTAAGTTGGTAGTTTGGGGATTGGCAGATGTGAGTGTTCAGCTGTGATGTCTTCTTTTTCCTTAGAGTATAAGCAAGGTCATGAGCTATGAATGACTGTCAAGTTGGGCTATGATAAATTTGAAGAGTGAGTGAGATATAAAATATTTGTGTGGTGGAGGGCAGTGTGAGTCTGCTGAAGAAATGCGATTGGTTTTTGTTTGCTTGGTTTTTTGTTTGTTTTTGGCAGTATTGACCAGTTAACTACCTTTATGGTTTTCTCCATCAACATTTGGTTTCTTGGGTATAGGCCCAGAAAGGTGGAATGTAGGATTTATTCAGAAGTAGGATGTGGCAGATGACTGCAAAGTCATTAGAGGACGTGATGAGATGTTTGGAAGAATCTGAGAGGTAGAGGCTCCTGGAGTCTTGGTTTCAAGCCTGAAGTTGGCAGCAGAGTCCCAGTATTGGCACCAGAGATTTTCGATGGTCAGGAGAAAGGACCTGCATTTTCCTGGCTTCTATTATGTTTTCAGACCTTTTTTTTTGCAGCTTTCATGGCAGTTCTGAAACTGTTAAAATTAGAATTCCTTTACTCATACAAAACTTCATCTGTATGCTCCTTAAGCCTTCCTGTCCATTCTCTGAGGACTGCAGAGCTTTTCCTGCAGTCCGCTGCTTCTCTCCAGCCCATGTCATTACCCTGGTTGACTTCAGTGTCCTTTTTGATGACCTATTTAACAACCGAATCTCTCAGTTCCTAAAAATTATTCCACCTAAGAAGTTTCTTTCTTTTTTTTACATTAATGGATTAATTTCATCACAAGTAGCTATACCCAGAGCCTTGTCACATATAAGATGACTCAATATTTGAAATCGTCAATTATGAAATCCTTTTTCTACTTTCTTTTTCTTTTTTTCTTTTTGCAACCCATTCTTTTTTTTTTTTTGCTGCATCAATTAACTCTTTATTTCACAAAGGATTTCTTTTTTTTCCCCCCATTTATTTTATTGCATTTTAGGTTTTGGGGTACATGTGAAGAACATGCAAAATTGTTGCATAGGTATACACTTGGCAGTGTGATTTGCTGCCTTCCTCCCCATCACCTACATCTGGCATTTCTCCCCTTGCTATCTCTCCCCAGCTCCCCACCCCCCACCGTCCCTCCCCTATTTCCCCCCAACTGACCCCAGTGTGTAGTGCTCCCCTCCCCGTGTCCATGTGTTCTCATTGTTCAACACCCGCCTATGAGTGAGAACATGCGGTGTTTGATCTTCTGCTCTTCTGTCAGTTTGCTGAGAATGATGGTTTCCAGGTTCATCCATGTCCCTACAAAGGACACAAACTCATCGTTTTTGATGGCTGCATAATATTCCATGGTGTATATGTGCCACATTTTCCCTATCCAGTCTATCGTCGACGGGCATTTGGGTTGCAACCCATTCTTTAGCCTCATTAGATATCTGTTCTTGTGAGCTCTTGCTATTCCTTTAGATTCTTCCTTTCTTCCCATCTGGGTTTGTGAAAAATCACCCACCCAACATGCTCACCAATGTTCTCAGTTCTAATAGCCTGGTGATTTCCAGTGGCTTCTGCCTTTCTTATCCTGCACTCAGGAAAAACCTCTCATCTGTTAGCTGGTTTGTTACCCTTTCTTGTTCAGGGCCACAGAATGTGTTAGAGGAAAATCATGTAACAGTGGTAATTGTTTGAATCGCAGCTGTAGTTTCC
Organism: Cebus imitator; assembly: GCF_001604975.1. Taxonomy (NCBI): domain Eukaryota; kingdom Metazoa; phylum Chordata; class Mammalia; order Primates; family Cebidae; genus Cebus; species Cebus imitator. The sequence goes on from NW_016107317.1 coordinate 15,210,582, forward strand.
ACACTCTGCTGATTCCGTGACGCTGCCCTCGTCTCCCTTCTCTTTGTCCCTCCCTTATTCCTCTCATGTTATCTCCCAGCTAGACCATCACAGTAGTCTCTTCACTATTCTCCTTTAGAGTCTCTACTTGTGATGTTATTTTTTTTTCTTTTTCTAGGGGTTCTTTTCCAAAATGCAGATTACATCACTCATTTCCCTGCTTAAAAATCCCTTGGAACAGACCAAGATTTAGAACATTAGGTAGAAGCTCTTTAGGGTTTCATTCAGGAATTGGGGGCCTTCATGATTTGCATCTCACCTATATGTCTAGTCTGATCTCTCCACATTTCCAACCCCCCTCCTCCACTCCCCACTCCCACACACTATACCAGACCATTCTGATTTCCTCTACCACGCTGTGTATTCACCCTCACACTGTTCCTCCTGCCTGGGGTGAAAGCTTCTTTCTTCTCCTCATCTGTGAAGCTCTTGTTTTCAGCTCTTAATCAAATGCTCTCTCATCTCGGGAGTCATCTGCACTTCCCAGTGTGAGACACAGTAGCATAGGTAAGAAGGCATGTTTGCTCATTTCTGCCTGCAGGCGTGATTTCACAAAGGCTCTGACTCTGTGACCACATGCAGTTCTCTGGAGAGATGCTTCACAGACCAAACAGGATAGAGCACGTGGTGCCCCGTATCTCTTGCCTGAGTTACTATATTTTTTACAAGATAAATGACCCTACTTCTTGCCTTTTCCTACACATAAGATTATGTTTGACAAGGTTAGAGATTATGCCTCTATAATCTATAACCAGATACACTCTTACACCCAAACCTTGATGTGATCCCTCTTTACTATAACTTCTGAACAAGTTTGATGTGATTTTACACATACTAAACCTTCATTATCTATATAGCCCACTGCTAAAATACTGGGCTGGCTCAGTCTGATAGAACCTCCAATAGAACCTCTCTAAAGGGCCGCTTCAGGGCTATAGGCCTCAGTCTATAATCCTTAGTAAGACTTTTAAATAAAACTAACTTTAAATCTTTAAAAGCTTGATATTTTTAGCCATGCATGGTGGCCCCTATCTGTAATTGCAGCACTTTGGGAGAATCCGGCAGTTTGAGACCAGCCTGGACAACATTGTGAGACCCCATCTCTACAAACAAACAAACAAACAAAAAATAGACTGATGTTTTTCCCTTTAGTTGACACCAAGTAGAAGAGTCACTCCTTCCTATGTGTGCCCACACATTTCACTTGCCACTAGAATTGTGCTTATTGCATTTGTCAGGTTTGTTTATGTATGTACCTGTTTTGCCTGCTTTGCTGCTCAACTCTGACCTTAAAAACTTCTTATTTGACATCTCTCTATTCCTCAGAGTCTATCAGTGTGGTTGGTATTTGGTAGCTACTTGATACACACTTTTTAACTAAGTGATGAATGTATGTATAATACTTTGGGGGGCAATACAGAAGGTAGCAGACCTTAAGGACATAGTTCCTCATTTCAAAGCGCTAACATAGCAGAGAGTCTAGACTTACCCCTAAAACATGTAAGACTATAAGACAGACTAGGATGCAGTCAAAGTAATGGTGAAGACAGTGGGTCCATGAGGAACTCAGGGGGAGGGAAATTGTCTTTGTCTGCTTGGGCTGCTGTAACAAAACACCACAGATTGAGGTAGCTTAAACAACAGATATCTATTTCTCATAGTTCTGTAGTCTGGAAGTCTGGGATCAGGGTGCCAGCATGGTTAATTTCTGGTGATGGCTGTTTTCCTGGCTTAAAGACTGCTGCCTTCTATCTCTGTCCTTAATGGCAGAGAGGGGACAAGCTCTCTGGTTTCTCTTCTTAGAAGGGCAATAATTCCGGCAGGAGGGTGCCACCCTCATGACTTCATCTAAACCCAATTATCTCTCGAAAGCCCCATCTCCATATTCCATGGCATTGTTGGTTAGAGCTTTAATAAATAAACTTGGGCAGTAGGAACAGGAGACACAATTCAGTCCACAAAAGAAGGTGAGTTTTGGGCACGCTGATTTAGATTTGGAAACAAAGACTTGCTCATTTCATGCCCTTCATTCCTGGACTGATCCCTTGAGAGAGATCTTCTCCCATGCTATCTCGTTTCCTGGGATTATGTGAAAGAAGATGATAGCTTCTGTGGACATTCTCACAGGAATAATTTCACAAAGTAGAGCTTGTATCTCACTTTGCAAAAAATGCTCATTCTCTTCTTACTTTTAGGTTGGAATGTAAGCTGCGGAACCCAAATATGTAGAAGGAATAAACATAAAACTGTATCTTAATGCATACTGGATTTTGGGTTTTCTTCTTTTTGCAGTTTAGCAGTTTTCCCCTTTCTGCGTGGGGAGAGAGAAAGTGGGGCTGCTGCCAGCAGCTGAGCAAAATGTAGAGAAATGTCACCATACACACAGCTGTCTCTATTGCTTACTCTCAAGTACAGAACTGGGGCTGGTCTTACAAGAAAAAAAGAGTTTGGATTCTGTGGCTCAAAGGCTACTGAGTAAACTCTTCCTTCTTTTTCTTGTCCATCTATATCTACTGTTCACTTAATTTTTTTCAAACACTCCCTTGTGCCATTCTCATGTCAAAATCTTCCTTTGTGATTACAGTGCTTATCCTTTCACTTTTTTTCTGCTTATAAAAATAACAAAGATACTTTATAGAAAATTTGGAAAATATAGAAAAGGATAAAGAGGCTGGGTGTGGTGGCTCACGCCTGTAATCCCAGCACTTTGGGAGGTCAAGGCAGGTGGATCCTGAGGTCAGGAGATTGAGACCATCCAGACCAACATGGTGAAACTCTGTCTCTACTAAAAATACAAACATTAGCTGAGCGTGGTGGCAGAGGCCTATAGTTCCAGCTACTCGGGAGGCTGAGGCAGGAGAATTACTTGAAACCTGGAGGCAGAGACTGCAGTGAGCTGAGACTGGCCACTGCACTCCAGCCTGGTGACAGAGTGAGACTTCGTCTCAAAAAAAAAAAAAAGCGTAAAGGAAAATAAAAATCACTCATCATTTCATCATCCAGAAATAACGTGTATTCCTTGTGGTCTTAATATCTGCATGTACGTATGTGCGATTTTCTTCTGAAAATAAAAGGGTGTGGGCTCAAACTATATAGACTTCTGTGTATTTTGCTTTTAGGCTCTTTTAATGGTTTCCCAAATGCCTTCAGAGAAAGGACTACTCTGATGCAGCACTCAAAACCCTCATAACCATCTCCAACCTGCTTTATTGGCCTTATCCAAACTCTTTCACAGATGGATGGGTTGACTCTTATTTGGACCTCCCTGCCTCTGCTCTATTACTGCTCATCTAGAATTTCCTTCCTATTTTCTCCATGTCCCAGAGTCCTGCCATTTTTCTAAGCCTAGACAAACCCCACCTTCTGCGTGAAGTTTCCCTGGAAACAAAGCTGTAAGTGATCTTTTTTTCCAAATTCTTCCAAACTGCTACCTCTGCCTGGTGCTTTCCCCCAGATGGCTGTCTTCACATTTTTCAGGTGTTTGCTTTTCCAAAAGAACTTCCTGAGACTTTACAACTGTATTTTTATCCAAACATCCCTATCCCTCTGTCCTGATTATTTTTCTTCAAAGCAGTTATCTTTATCTGATAGTTAATGTGTTTTTATTTTTTATTTTTTGATTGATTGATGATCTTTTTCTTGCCACAAAACTGTAAGCTCCTTGAAATCAGAGTTTTTTCGTTTGCTGCTATATCCCTAGACACTAGAACAGTGTCTGCCACATAGTAGGTGCTCCACATGTGTTTAAGAGAAAGAAGAGTGGGGCGAGATGGTATCTCATTGTGGTTTTGATTTGCATTTCTCTAATAACCAGTGATGTTGGGCTTTCTCTGATATGTTTGTTCACTGTCTGTCTTCTTTTGAGACATGTCTGTTCATATCCTTTGCATACTTTTTAATAGGGTTGTTTCTTTTTTTCTTGTGAATTTCTTTGGTAGATGCTGGACGACCTATGTCAGATGGATATATTTCAAAATTTTCTCCCATTCTGTAGGTTTTATGTTCACTCTGATGATGGTTTCTTTTGCTATGCACAAGTTCTTTAGTTTAATTAGATCCCATTTGTCAATTTTTGTTTTTATTGCCATTGCTTTTGGCATCCTTATCATGAAATCTTTGCCCATGCTTATGTCCTGAATGATATTGCCTAGATTTTCTTCTGTGGTTTTTATAGTTTGTGGTTTTACATTTAAGCCTTTATTCCATCTTGAGTTGATTTTTGTACATAGTGTTAGGAAGGGATCCACTTTCAGTTTTCTGCATATGGCTAGCCAGTTCTCCCAGTACGATTTATTAAATAGGAAATTACTTCTTCATTGCTTGTTTCTTACAGGTTTGCCCAAGATCAGGTAATTGTAGGTGTGTGGTCCTGTTTCTAAGTTCTTTATTCTGTTCCATTGGCTTATATGTCTGTTCTTGTGCCAGTACGATGCTGTTTTGGTTACTGTAACCCTGTAGTATAGCTTGAACTCAGGTAGCGTGATGCCTCCAGCTTTGTTCTTTTTGCTTCATATTGTCTTGGCTATTTCGGCTCTTTTTTGGTTCCATATGAATTTTAAAATAGCTTTTTCTAATTCTGTGAATGTCAGTGGTAGTTTAATGAGAATAGCATTGAATATATAAATTGCTTTGAGGAGTATGGCCATTTTCATGATGTTGATTCTTCCTTTCTGTGAGCATGCTGGCGAGGTTGTGGAGGAAAAAGAACTCTTTAAAACTGTTGGTGGGAGTCTAAATTAGCTCAACTGTTGGGGCAGACAGTGTGGTCCTTGAAGACCTAGAGGCAGAAATAGCATTTGACCCAAAAATCCCATTACTGGGTATATACCAAAAGGAAAATAAATCATTCTATTTTAGGGATATATATATATATATATATATATACACACATACATATATATACACACACACACACATCATGGAATACCATATATATGTGTGTGTGTGTGTGTGTGTGTGTATATATATATATATATATATATATATATGCATACATTGCAGGGACATGGATGGAGCTGGAAGCCATTATCCTCAGCAAAGTAATGCAAGAACAGAAAACCAAATACTGCATGTTCTGACTTATAAGTGGGAACTGAATGATGAGAACACATGTACAGTTGAGGGGAACAACACACACTGGGGCCTATCAGAGGGTTGGGGGTTGGAAAAGGAAGAGCATCAAGAATGATAGCCCATGGGTGCTGGGCTTAATAGGTAGGTGATGGGATGGTCTGTGCAGCAAACCACCATGGCACACATTAAACTATGTAACAAACCTGCACATCCTGCACATGTACCCCTGAACTTAAAATATAAGTTGGAAAAAAAAGAGAAAGAAGAAAGAAATTAGTGCTTGTCATTAGAACTTAGTATAACTCACATTGTATTTTTCATGAATGTGCACATTACCTCCCATCAGGAACATGTATACATATTATCTGTTATCAAGAATGTAAACCTCTAAGGTATGGCCTATTTCTATGTATCTGTTTTCCTTTAAGTTATTTGTATAGTGTCTTGCATGTAGAAAGACTTACAGAATGTATGCTCCATGAGGAGCTTTGATTTTGTCAGGAATTTTTGTTTTAATAAGAATCCTTGTTTTTATCACTTGCTTATATGTGCCAAAGAGAAATCAGGAGAGAGAAACTAGAAGTGGAAAAGACTGGTTCTCTACAGGGGTGGGGTAGAAAGAGGTGTAAAGGAGGGGAAGAGTAGTTGGGTTGATGAGGGAATGAAACTTCTGTGAGTATATATTTTTGAATAGCTTTGACTTAGAGTCATAGTAATATTTCATATACCTAAAAAGTAAACAACAATGAAATCCAACCAGGATCTGAGGGGAACCTAAACTGGAATACAAACACTGATAAGGCTATTGAAAATGAACAACATAACTACAATGAGGTGGGTTCAAAAGAGAAAAAGGTAAACACTAGTAACTGGAAGACATAATGTTGATTGGACACTCAGACTAAAGCAAAAAGGACTATAGGTGAATGCTGTAATCTTGTTAGTAAAAGTAGGTAGGTTTCCTTTCAAAATGTGATGAACCAGCAATCCTGAAACTTTTTTAATACCTATATTAGAACTGACTATATAAGTAAATAGATTATAGATAATGAGAATTAGGCTTTTCTCTGTTAGAAAATAAGAAGTTATCAATAAGAAAAAGGGAAGGCTAAAATAAATTTTGTAGTGTTTGATTAAAATTAGTTATCAGTACAAACTAATGAAATTTACTATACACACACAGATGAAAATATAAATATAAGTATACATGGATGGATGGGTGATATGGTTTGGTTCTGTGTCCCTACCCAAATCTCATCTCCAATTATAATCCCCATGTGTTGAGGGAGGGACCTGGTGGGAGAAGATTGAACCATGGTGGGGCAGTTTCCCCATGTTGTTCACATGATAGTGAGGGAGTTCGCATAAGATCTGATGGTTTCAGAAGTGGCAGTTTCTCCTGCATGTTCTTTTCTGACACCGTGTAAGATATCCCTTGCTTTCCCTTTCACCATGATTGTAAGTTTCCTCAGACCTCTCCAGCTGTGCAGAACTGTGAGTCAATTAAACCTCTTTCATTTATGAATTACCCAGTCTCAGGGAGCATCTTTATAGCAGTGTGACAATGTATTAATGCAGAAAATTGGTACCTGCAGAATGGGGTATTGCTATAAAGGTACTACCTGAAACGTGGAAGTGACTTTGGAACTGGGTAACTGGAAGAAGTTGGAACAGTGTAGAGGACTCGGAGACAGAAAGATGTGGGCAAGTTTGGAAATTTCTAGAGGCTTGTTAAATGGTTTTGACCAAAATGTTGATAGGGATAAGGACAATGAAGTCCAGGCTGAAGTGTTCTCAGATGGAGAATGAGAAAATTATTGGGAACAGAGGTAAAGGTCACTGATGGTGTGCTTTAGCAAAGAGAATAGTGGCATTTTGCCTCTATTCTAGAGATCTGTGGAACTTTGAACTTGAGAGAGTTAATTTAGGGTATCTGGCAGAAGAAATTTCTAAGCAGCAAAGCATTCAAGATATGACCTGACTTATTCTGAAAGCATTCAGTTAAATATGTTGACAAAGAGATGGTTTGAAATTGGAACTTATGTTTGAAAGGGAAGCAGAGCATAAAGGTTCAGAAAATTTGCAGCCTGACCATGTGGTAGTAAAAGAACAAAACAAAACACCTTCTCAGGGAAAAATTAAAGCTGGCTACAGAAATTTGCAAAATAATGAGGAGCTGAATGGTAATAGTCAAGACAATGGGGAAAATGTCTCCAGGGCATATCAGAGACCTTCATGGAATCATCTCTCATCACAGGCCCGGAAGCTTAGGAGGGAAAAATGGCTTTGTGGGCTGGGCCCAGGGTCCTGCTGCTCTGTATGGAGTCAGGACTTGGTGCCCTTTATCCCAGCCACTCTAGCTCCAGCTATGGCCAAAAAGGGTCAATGTATAGCTCAAGCTGTTGCTTCAAAGGGTACAAGCCACAAACCTTGGCGGCTTGCATTTGATGTTGGGCTTGGAGCGTAGAGAAGACAGAGTTGAGCTTTGGGAGCCTCAGCCTAGATTTCAGAGGATGTATGGAAATGCCCAGATGTCAAGGTAGAAGTCTGCTGCAGGGGTGGAGCGCTCATGAAGAATCTCTATTAGGGCAATGGAGAGGGGAAATGTGGGCTTAGAGCCACTACACAGAGTGGGGCTCTGCCTAGTAAAGCTGTGAGGAAAAGGCTGCTGTCCTCCAGACCCCAGAATAGTAAATCCACTGACAGCTTGCTCTGTGCATCTGGAAAAGCCACAGCCAGTCAATGCCAGATCATAAAAGCAGTTGCATGGGCTATACCCTACAAAGCCACAAGGGTGGAGCTCCCAAGGCCATGGGAGTCACCCCTCCCACCCTTGTATCAGCATGCCTTGGATGTGAGACATAAAATCAAAGAAGATTTTGGAATTTTAAGATTTAATGACTGCCCAGCTGGGTTTTGAGCTTGCATAGGGCTGTGGCCTCTTTGTTTTGGCCATGTTTTGAACATTTATCCAATGTCTGTACCCTACTCTATCTTGGAAGTAACTAACTTGTTTTTGATTTTACGTGTTTGTGGGCAGAAGGAACTTTGTTTCAGATGAGACTTTGGAGTTGGACTCTTGAGTTAATGCTGGAATGAATTAAGACTTGGTGGACTGTTGGGAAAGCATGATTGGTTTTGAAATGTAAAAAGGAAATGATATTTGGGAGAAGCTGGGGGCAAAATAATATGATTTGGCTCTGTTTCATCACCCAAATCTCATCTCCAATTATAATCCCCATGTGTTGAGAGAAGGACCTGGCAGGAGGAGATTAAACCATGTGGGCAGTTACCCCATGCTGTTCTTATGATAATAAGGGAGTTCTCACAAGATTCGATGGTTTTAAAAGTGGCGGTTTCCCCTGTGCACTCTGTCTTTCCTACTGCCATGTAAGATGTGCCTTGCTTCCCCTTTACCTTCCACTGTGAAAGTTTCCTGAGGCCTCTCCAGTCATGCATAACTGTGAGTCAATTAAACCTCTATTGTTTATGAATCACCTCATCTCAGGTAGTATCTTTATAGCAGTGTGAGAACAGACTAATAGTAGGCTAGAATATATACATATATATCCTAGCTCTACCTACTGAGACAACCAAGAAACTCTAATGTTCAGCTGTCAGATATTGGTTTCTAAACACAAATTTTTAATAAAAGGAGCCATAATAATAGGATTCTGGGAAGACAGTGGTGTAGGAAGCACCAGGAATCTGTCTCCCCACCTAGACAGCAGTTTCACTGGAAGAATCTGTCTGATATAACTATTTTGGAACTCTGAAGCCTATTGAAGGCTTGCAACTTCCTGGGGAAGGCTTGAATAGTAGGCAAATCGCAGTTAATTTCAGCCTTTAGCACAGTGACAGCTACCCAGACCCACGTGTTCCTAAAGCACTTTGCACACTGTTTGCAGAAGTCAGGGTGGGCCAAAAAGACACTGTTCTCTCAGAAGGAGAAGAGAGAGAATAGGGCAAAGAGAATATTTGAAAAAATAATGACTGAAAACTTCTCAAATTTGATGAAAAACACAAATATAAATATCCAAGAATTTCAATAAATACCAAGGAAGTTAACTTAAAGAGACCTACACTGAGACACATTATAATGAAACTGTTGAAAGGAAAAAACAAAAAGAGAGTCTTATATGTAAAAAACTCCAAAGAGTTCACAAAAACTATTAGAGATAATAAATAAACTTGGAAAAGTAGCAGGATGTAAAGTCAACATACAAAAAAATCAGTTGCACTTCTTTAGAGTAACAGTGAACAATCTGAAATGAAAAGTATGAAAACAGCTCAACTTACAGGAGCATTGAAAAATAAGATACTTAGTAATTAAGGATGGAAAGGCTTATATAATGAAAACTATAAAACATTGCTGAACAAATTTAAAGAAGACATAATGGAAAAACACTCTCATATTCATAGATTGGAAGATTTAATTATGTTAACATTTCAATACTATTCAAAACAATCTATCTACAGATTTAATGCAAGTCCTATCAAAATACAAAAGACCTTTTTTTTAGTGTAGAAATAGAAAACCCATCATAAAGTTTATGTGGAATCCCAAGGGACCTAGAATAGCAAAAGTGCTCTTAGAAAAGAACAAAGCTGAGGCAATCATACTTTCTGATTTTAAAACTTACTATAAAGCTACAATGATCAAAACAGAGTATTACTGACATGAAGACAAGCATATAGACCACGAAACAGAATAGAAAGCCCGGAATAAACCCTTGTATATATAATCATATGATTTTTCACAAGGATGCCTGCATCATTCAATGGGAAAAGGACAGTCTTTTCAACAAATGGTTCTGGAAAAACTGGATATCCACATGCAATACAATGAACTTGGCCCCTACCACCATATAAAAAGAGCAATTAAAAATGGATCGAATACCTAAACATAAGATGAAAATTCTAAAACTCTTAGAAAAAAGTATAGGGCAAAAACTTTATAACATTGGATTCGGCAATAATTTTTTGACTATGACATCAAAGGCATAGGCAACAACAACAACAAAATAGACAAACTGAATTTCATGAAAATTAAAAAAAAAATTTGTGCATTGAAAGACACTACCAACAGACTAGAAAGGCAACACACAGGTTAGGAGAAAATATTTTCAAATTATATTTCTGATAAGGGATTGATATGGTTTGGCTGTGTCCCCACCCACATATTATCTTGAATTGTAACTTTCACAATTCCCATGTGTCATGGGGAGGGTCCCAGTGGGAGATGATTGAATTATGGGGGTGGGTCTTTTCTGTGCTGTTCTTGTGATAGTGAATGGGTCTCAAGAGATCCAGTGGTTTTAAAAATGGGAGTTGCCCTGAACAAGCTCCCTTTTTGCCTGCTGCCATCCATGTAAGATGTGACTTGCTCCTCCTTGTTTTCTGCCACGATTGTGAGGCCTCCTCAGCCATATGGAGCCCTAAGTCCACTAAACCTCTTTCTTTTGTAAATTGCCCAGTCTTGGGTATGTCTTTATTAGTAGCATGAAAACGGACTAATACAGGGATTAATCATCAGAATGTATAGAGAATTCCTAAAACTCAGCAACATTAGCAAAAGCAACCTGATTCAAAAATTAGCAAAGTACTTAAATAGACATTTTTCTGAAGAAGGTAAAAAAAATGGCCAATAAGCCTATGAAAAGATGCTCAACTTTTTGAGTAACTCAAAAAATATTCAAGATACTAATCATTAAGGAAATGCAAATCAAAACCACAATGAGATACCATCTCACACTCATTAGGATGACTACTATCAATAAAACAGAAAACATAAGTGTTGGTGAGGATGTGGAGAAACTGGAATCCTTCTGTACTGTTAGTGTGATTATAAAATGGTATAACCACTGTTTAAAACAGCATGGAGGGTTCCTCAAAAATATAAAAATAGAATTATTGTATGATCCAGTAGAATTACTACTGGGTATAGACCAAAGGAATTGAAATCAATATGACAAAAAGATATCTACACTCCCACGTTTATTGCGGTGTTAGTCACAATAGCCAAGACACAAAAATAACCTGTGTCCATCAATGGATGAATGGATTTTAAAAATGTGGCATTATTACACAATGGAACACTAGCCTTAAGAAAATAGGAAGTTCTGTCATTTGTGACAACATGAATGAACCTAGAGGACATTATGTTGAGTGAAATAAGATAGGCACAGAGACCAAATATTGTATGATTTTACTTATATATGGAATCTGAAAAAAGTCAAGCTCATATAGAAGTAGAGAATACAATGATAGGTACCAGAGCCTGGGAGAGTGGGGTTGGGAGATAGAAAAAGGAGAGGACATTGGTCAATGGCTACAAAGTTACAGTTAGGAGGAATAAGATCTGATGCTCTACTACACAGGGAGGTGACTTTATTTCATAATAATGTATATTTGAAAATGGCTAAAAGAGAAGATTGTGTTTTCACAAAGAAATAATAAATACTTGAGGTGATGATTACCCAGAATTGATCATTGTATACATATATTAAAATGTATGTGTGAATATATATCACATTTATGTATACATGTATCAAAACATCACATTTTACCCAAGGAATATATACAATTATTATTTCTCAATTGAAAATAAAACTTTAAAAAATGGGCTCCTTAAAGAAGTGGTTCATCCCAGGGCTGGTGCAAGGAAAATATAAAATGAGCCTGGAAAATCTTGTGGTACCAGAAAATAAGGAAATGCTCACACCCAAAAAGAGGAGTATGGGATGGAGGAGTGCTTGTTGCAAACACAGGAACCAACTTAAAGGAACCCGTAATGGCCAAAGCTGAAATAATTTTAGCAACAAAATAATAACAGTATTAAGCCTTAATCCATAGAATTAAGTAAATAAATTTTAAAAACTAGCCGTGAGTTCATGAGTCATTCTTTCTAATGAACTGAATAAAAGAATCAAAAGAGCACATCCCTTTCCTCCCCCACTTTGACTTACCATCTTCTGCCTTAGTGTTTTCTTCATCTGTGTATCACCATGGAGCCTGGCCTCACATTATTCACATAATAGGTACTCAATAATTATTTATCACTGAACAGGAAGAAGAGTTCTAAACTTAGACTTATAGAGGAAATAATGAGGAAGCTTATCTGCTTAACAATCTCACTTTGGGCATTTTCACATGTCCTTTTAATTTTCTGGCTGGAGGCTTTTCCTTTTTCAACCAGGAAGAGTGGCATCTTTATACAAATTCTGGAGGTCAAGAATATTTTTGATGGATTTTTACCTGGGGTAGGACTAGTAAGGATAAAACATGGAATATCAATGAACTGCTAGTGGATAATCAATATTAGGGTCTGCTTCATTTTAAGGGGTTGAAGTTTTCTGTGAAGCTACTGCGAGAAACTGGGCTGGCTTAATGCTATACTGTCTTACTTAAAAATCTCACCATTGAGTTAAAAATGAAGTGTGACCAATTGGTTTACATTCCTTTGCCCTTCTGTGGAGTATCTCAATGCAGTATCTTCTTCCCTTCACCAGGCCTGTTAACTTAACAGGGCTGTGGGTGATCAGAGCCACTTTATCTCTGCAAACCACACAGGCCGTGATACACAAACTCTTAAAATAGTGCCTTCCAAAGTTGTTGATCTCCTAGGGCTATTTTTTCATCTTTCCCTCATCAGATAGGGGTGAATACTCCAGGACTACTGGGGAGACTTCTATGAACACCATTCAAATACCCGCCCTCGGTTGGACTCCTTTCTGAAAGGCACATGTGAAGCCAACATCTGGAGATCTGTGATATGTGAAATCCAACATTTTGAAATAAGACAAGCAGAAGATCCTTCAGGGCTTCCTTGTTGATAAAGGCTATTGGCTATTCATTGGCCAGAATACTTTAGTTTTCTAGTTTCAGGTGGTATGAGTTTTATAAATGTGACTTTGAAAAAATTTTCACACAACTGCTAGTGAAAATACATTTTCCTTTATAAAAGAGCCCAAAGCTTTCAAACAGTGATAAATCATTTGAGAACCTTAGCAGGTTTGAAAAGCAACATTTATTGGCTAACACTGCTGTTTCTTTTCCCACCCAGATTTCCTCTCAAAGAAAATTTATAACTATGTCTCTCTGACTGAAATATCTCCTATAACAAAACAGGATTGAAAATGTAGTCAGTTCATTGTTTTTGCCTTCATAATAACTAAATTGAATTGACCAGATAGTTGATCTCATTGATTGGTAAGAAATCTTTTAAGTTGGCTGGGAAGAAAAATATCAAAAACAATTAGGCTGGAAACCCTCAGAGTCAGTGATTGCATAAAAACATGACTTGTGTTCTTACAGACCAACTTCTGTCTTTATTGATGTATCTAATTTGGAAAGTTTTTTTCTTTTTCCCTGAGAAGGGTAATTGCTTTAATGACAACAAAATTTATTATTTCTCTGTAAGTTTTTGTATTCTTTTGCATCCATATTCTGGATAACAAAAAATAGTAAGTTTTTAACTTTCCTTTCCAAATTAAAAAAATATATTCACTTTTGATTGGGAAAAAGTACAAAAGCAATTCCTAATTACTCCTGATTCTAGCCAAAGCATAGGGTAAATCCATTTGAGGTATTTAAAATTACTGAGTTGCACTCTGCTGAAGCCTTCAGATATTTTTCTAACCATTTCTCTTTAGTACATGCAGAGATTAATCTCTGCTCCTGCCGCTAGGACTATTTCTGGAGATTCAGGAATCAAAGGATAGATCTCTTAGACATTACTTTTCCAGGGAAATGAGGGAAAAATTTTTGATTACTGAATAAACGATGAGCCCTTTACGCAAGATGGCGCCAAAAGTGAAGAAGGAAGCTCCTGCCCCTCCTAAAGCTGAAGCCAAAGCAAAGGCTTTAAAGGCCAAGAAGGCAGTGTTGAAAGGTGTCCACAGCCACAGAAAAAAGATGATCCGCATGTCACCCACCTTCCGGTGGCCCAAGACACTGCAGCTGTAGAGGCAGCCCATATACTCTCGGAAGAGCGCCCCCAGGAGAAACGACCGCTACGCTATCATCAAGTTTCTGCTGATCGCTGAGTCTGCCATAAGGAAGATAGAAGACAACACACTTGTGTTCATTGTGGATGCTAAAGCCAATAAGCAGCAGGTCAAACAGGCTGTGAGGAAGCTCTAGGACACTGATGTGGCCAAGGTCAACACCCTGATGGAGAGAAGAAGGCATATATATGTTCGACTAACAAAGCAAAGATTTTAATATAGTTCTTAAGCTAGGTTTAATAGAATCTGACTTCTCTTTTGTTGTTCAGTGGCTGCCCGCTTTTGAGGCCCATTTGTCTCTCTTCTCTTCTTGCCCCACATTTGGGCACGCCAGTAAGAAAGTTCATGTGCTCCTTCCCTTGGCACCAGTTGGAAGTTAAACTATTCAAGCCCTCCTTGTGAGAGGCAACCTTCATGCTGGCCCCATTCTCCAACAATAATAAAAACCAAACTACTCTTCCTTCCCTCCAGCTAAGTCATTTCAGAGCAGCTTGTGTGCTTGCCCTGCTCTCTCCAGAAAACCACATTTTGAGAATAATTAACCTTTTCAGACCCCCTTGGAGTGTGTGTTATATCACCAGTCTCAACATCTGAACCAATTTTGGATGGAGGATTGATCCAGCTGTCTAAGTGCAACCACAAAATGATTGGTGCTATGAGTATGTAGTCTAGGCCACACCATCGGGGCCACTACTACCTGGGGGTCTTCTCTTGCTTTTGGCTTGCTAACTGGCTCTGCTGCCTCCTGGAGAGCTTATATTTTTAGCTGTTGCTTGCTGGCTGGCATGAGCTTTGAGCCATGTATCATTGTGGTTCATGTGCCAACTCCTACCAAGCCTCTGTCATGGATTTCACTGACCTAACTTGGAATTTTTGTTAATTGTTATTTAGGGACAGGAGTCTGAGGTGAGTGCCTTCCTTAAGGTGGTTCTGGGCCATGCCTTGTGGCTTGGACCTCTTGAGCCTTGGATTGAATTGTGTGCCTGGATTTCAGCATAAGCAGTGACCAACGCTAGAGTTGGGAATGACTTTTTGCCTGTGATCATTGATTATATTTCTCAAGCAGCCATTGGCCCTTGTTTTACAGACTGCTTAGGAGAATGACTACATCTTCTGTTATCTATGGGCCCAACAGATGATCACTAATGTGAGGAAAAGTTGTCACTAGGTGGAGTGCTGGGGTTCACACTCCAAAAAGCTGGTGGTTTATAAGGACTCTACAAAATGTGGGTTCTACTGTTGCTACTTGTCTCTGTCATTAAAAAATATAATAACCCTCAGGGTTTTAAAGGAATGGACCCTTGGCACAGAGTCTTATGAAAAGTAGCTCCAAATACTTCACTCTGAGCGTTTGAGAGGCCTGAAGACACCATTGCCCTATTGAACAACTATGACGTTGTAAAATGAACTGATAAAGACTGGGTTTAATCAAGTGCTGCAACTTGTCAATTTGACAAGGAGTTAATTCAAATCCAACTTAAGGTCAGGGTCCATAAACCCAGGAAAGCAATAATTGCCGTGAGGGAAATCCGCAACTCCGATGACACTGATTTGGGACTCTCTGGAGGAAGACATTTGTAAATGTGACGAGAGTAGGAAGGACCCTCTCTCTCTTGCAAAGTATATCCAGTAACCATTAGAAAAAAACAGAACAAAACTTTGATAGAAAAGCAGGAAACAAAAACTACAATAGATAAAAAGGATGCCAATTGGTTTCAGTACCTCTACAATGTTTTTTTTTTTTTTTTTGAGATGGAGTTTTGCCCAGGCTGGAGTGCAGAGGCACCATCTCTGCTCACTGCAACCTCCGCCTCCCGTGTTCAAGCAATTCTCCTGCCTCAGCTGCCTGAGTAGCCACCACGTCCAGCTAATTTTTGTACTTTTAGTAGAGACAGGGTTTCTCCACGTTGGCCAGGATGGCCTCAATCTCCTGACCTCAGGTGATCTGCCCACCTCAGCCTCTTCAAGTGCTAGGATAACAGGCGTAAGCCACTGCACCCAGCCTACAGTATGGTTGTAAATTAACCTTAACATCTGACATGTGCCAATTGACAAACTTTCATTGCCTTAATTGATATCAGGGTTCAAGTTACAGTTATACCTGGGAATTGCATTAAACAAGGCACCCCATAATATACTTGCAGGGGCAGTACAGACTTTAAAGAGAAAGCATAAAGAGAAGGCAAATGGGTATGCCTCGCCTTAACCACTGGAACTATTATCTTCCTTCATTTGCTTATTGTCTTAAAATATCCCATAATGGGCATTTGGGTATGGATGATTTGATGCATTGAGTAATAAACCGAAATAAAAATAGGTCTTTGGCACTGACAATCAAATTGACAAAATGGAACTCTACAGATCTTCCCCTGTTGTCTCCTCACTCAGTTAAAATAGTTAATATGACCCATCATGCATTCAAACAAGAACTACAGGAATTAAGACCCATCATACGAGACCTACTGAAGGAAGGAGCCATTGTTCCTACCTTCTTTTTTGATAGCCCAACTTTGCCAGTGCCTAAACCTAATGAAAATGAATGTTACCTAATAGTGGGTAACATTGGATAAAATGAATGTTATCCATAGCATTAACTACAGCCTTAATGCTATGATATCATGATTGACTTCCAGACCTAATAATATTATTAAAATTACTGACTATATCCAATTAGCAGCTGAAAAATATTTCACTATTGTAGATTTGGCTAATATGATCCCATTTAGTGCCTATTTGAAGAGCCTCTCTGCCACAGATTGTCTTCATTTTTGAAGGGATACAATATGTCCTTACCTGGCTACTGATGGGGCATCTCAACAGACCTGCATTGTGCACAGTCATCCTTGGCAAGAGTTCAGCCATATCCAACTTTCTCCAGGCATGCAGATACGACTTCATACTGATGACATTCTCCTCCAAGGATAATCATTTAGCACACTCATGCAGGACCTACAAATATTCGCAAAGGATGTCTCATAAAAAGGGATTGGCCATTAATTCACATAAAGTACAAAATTTGGACAGCTCAGTAAAATTCCAACTAATTATTGGTCACCCCTGACATGTTCTATGCTCCATCCCTAACACTGTTAAGAGGCAACTCTTGCTGGGTATGGTAGTGTGTGCCTGTTATCTCAGCTACTTGGGAGGCTGAAGCAGGAGGGTCACTTGAGACCAGGAATTGAAGGCTGCAGGGCTCTATGATGGCACCTGTGAATAGTCACCACACTCCAGCCTGGGCACATAGTGAGATCCCATCTTTAAAAATAATACTCAATTAATTAAAATGAAAGAAGGAATTCTTGTCCCTCCCAGCACTTTCAAAGTGAAGACAGGTCCAACATTTTTTAGGTTTTTGGGGGGTTTAGAGGCAGTATGTTTCTCATTTACAAGTTCTGCTTAAGCCCTTTTATGCTGTTACTCACAAATGAGCCCATTTTGATGGGGATCCCCTACAACAGATGCTCTAAAATCTGTCCAAATTGCAGTACATACACTAGTGCCCCCCGCCCCCGCCAGAGATTCCTTCCCTGTAGAGATTTTAGTAAACTTCTTTCAAGGCTCCTGGAGTCTCTGAACAACCATGAAAGCCATAAGTTGTTCATGGGTACAAGAAACTGCCTTTTCAGCCTATATAACACCCTGCTGGAATGACAGCTCTTGGCCACATACTAGACCCTTCTGGAAATGGTGGCTCCAATGGTTCCTGTGACTCTGCAGCTGTCTGCTCATTATGTCTTGGATCATGGAGACCTCCATGGCCACAAAGCCCTCCTTATTGAAATAAAAATGATATTTATAGAATAAATTTTGAGCCTTCTGGTATATTCAACCTACAGGAGTAAATGGCTTCCCCATCTTCAGTTTCTTGATAGGTACAATGGCACAAAAGGAGGTCACTGCTTTCCTGGACCTATTGGTTACCTGGGAGGCCCTTGGGACCAACAGAATAATCAGGGAGTTTGTGCCACTGGCTGGTAGTACCAGTGATAGTAGTAGCTATGCTGTCACACTGGAGCATGTTGGCCACCTGTTGCTGCCCGCTTCCTAACTTGGACCTCCCTGTTCAAGGACAAGACCCTGTTCAAGGAGAAGACCCAAAAGTTGCCTGACTTTAGGCAGTTACCCTGGTACTAGAGCCGTGGCACCCAACCCCCTGGTCACAGACTAGTAACTGTTAGGAATCAGGTCACACAGCAGGAGGTGACCAGTGGGCCAGTGAGTGAAGTTGACCTCCACCTCCTGTTGGAGCAGCGGTGGCATTAGATTCTCACAGGAGCATGAACCATCCTGTGAGCTGCATGTGTGAGGGATCTAGGTTTCTTCTCCTTATGAGAATCTAAGGCCTGATGATCTGTCACTGTCTGCCATTACCTGCAGAAGGGACCATCTAGCTGCAGGAAAACAAGCTCAGGGCCTCCCACTGATGCTACATTATGGTGAGTTGTGTAATGATTTCATCATCTATTACAGTGTAATAACAATAGAAATAAAGTGCACAATAAATGTAATGTGCTTAAATCATCCTGAAACCATCCCTTCTCCCCATCTGTGGAAAAATTGTCTTCCATGAAATGGTTGGGGACTGCTGCCCTAGAGCATACCCTGGCTGAAATTGTATAATTTCAGGCTTTTGAACTATTGAGAATGATCTGGTTGTCTGATCTGACCAGTATCAACAACAACAATTCCATATCCAAGGGCCTCCCCTTTTGAGGTAAAAAAAATAAATAACCTCTAAAAGTTTCTTGTCTCACAGATACTACAAATATAAGTTAAAGTTACACATGTCTTTGCATATACCTAAAGCCAAAATACAAAGTGTTAACAAAACACTTTTTAGCCCCTTTAAATTTCAAGACATGATTGATGGTTATGAAGTATACTAGGCTAAATTGTGGCCTTCTAAAAATGTGTACATTCTAATTCCCAGAACCTGTGAATATGTTACCTGATAGAAGAGACTTTGTTGATGTTATTTATTTTCAAATGTTGAAATGGGAAGATTTAACCTTTATTACCCAATGGAAACAATATAATCAAAAGGGTCCTTTATAATATGGAAGTGGGAAGGTCAGAGTTAGGGAAAGAGATGTGGAGATGAAAGTGGAGGTCAGAGAGTCAGGGAGAGATTTGCTGGGGCTGCACTGCCAGCTTTGAAGGTGGAGGGAGGGACCATGGCCAGGGAACACTGGCAGCCCCTAGAAGCTGGAAGAGGCAAAGAAACTGACTCTTCCCTAGGGCTTCCAAAAGGAACCATCCCTGCTAGCATCTTGAGTTTAGCCCAGTGAGACTGATTTTGGACTTCTGACCTCCAGAACTATAGGTAATACATCTGTGGAATTTTTTAAAGCCCTTAAATTTGTGGCAATTGATTATAGCAGCAGTGGGAAACTCACCCAAAGGCAGCCACTTCACTTCTAAAAATACACAGTGCTGGACTTTTCCTGACCTCCTGCCACAGGCTTTAGAAAACAGCACAATGACTTTCTTAAGCCAGTTCCAATTTAATTAAATGAGATGCTACACATTTCCATCATCCATCAAACCTCAGGGTGAATTTTAAGGAAGAATCTTACTCCATTTTTGATACCTGACTGCTGATATCTTTTAAGCCTCACCATTCCTTCTTTCTCTCTTGCTCTAAATCTGGCAGCTGATAAGAAAGCCCCCATTCTCCTTCTCTTGTGCCAGCCAGAAGTTTATACCTAAGCCCTGGACTTCAGGTGGAAACCTTCACCTGGCCCCATTCCATAACCACAATAAAACCACAAACCACTCACCTTTCCTTTGTTAAAATCATTTTGGACCAGCAGTTGCCCTGCTCTCCCCAAAAAGCCTTTTAATGTGAATAATCAACCTTTCACACCCTGTTGGTGGGATGTGGTGTCATCTTTCTCAACATCCTAGCCAATTTTGGGAGAGAGGTTGATCTTGCTCTTGGGTTGACCACAAAACACTGAGGTATCTTAGTATACCAGGTAGAATACAGCACATCCTAAGGAACATTTTGTCCCCAAGTTCTAGGGAAAACTGGTTTTTATATTAAAATAAGAAATTTGAGAGTGAAACAGGAGACTTCAAAGCAGTTCATGCTCTCAGGCCCCTTTTGGAACGGGTTCACCTCTGTCATTAGGGCTACTTCAAAGTGCTATCTTAAGATAACTTCATTTCAAACCCAGGATCAGATAGTCAAGTAAAATCAAGTTGGACTATCCCAGAACTAATAAAAAATTGGTCATGAAAATTGACCAGGCTTCTTTGGGTAGAAGAGCCATCTTAGATGAAATCCAAGTTAAGAAGTTTTAAACATTTATTTAAATATCAGTTATACTTGCAAAGGACTTAAAATATTTTGAAGATTACCATTCTAAAAAGTAGTCGAATGCTCTTCCCACTTTTCTACTTTTTTTTTTTCAATTACTATTTCCTTAAGGATTCAAAATAATTTGTAGATCCTTGGATGTTCATTCCAGGAAATCTGCATGTGTTTGCGTGACTGTGTGTGTGTGTGTATGTAGGGCAGAGAGGTTGTTGGGGAGGAAGACGGGGGCACACACAGAGAGAGGGAAAGAGAGACAGATTGATTTAAAGCAGTTGAATTGGGAAGAAGATATTTCCTGTGCCCAATTCAAAAAATGTTCCATAACATTGTATCATAGGATGTATTATGGATGTATTTTCTAGCCTGCTTTTGTCCAAACTATAACCAAACATTTTTAGAATGCATATACTTTATATTTCAAAATATTGCATTTTATGTTATTTGCCTTTCTGGAAGCTTAATTGTAACCAGATTCATGTAGAAAAGTAGACCTTAGAAGACCACTCAGGAAGGAAGACAATGCTGAAGGAAGCCCAGCTTCAGCAAGCACAGAGAGAGGGCTTCTCCAACCCCACACAGCTTGCCACGAAGGCAGTGCTATGGGACATTTTATACCAGTGCGGTGGTTGAAGGGGAATCCCCACAACCAGCACATGTATTTTCCACCCACATCCTTATCATGGTGTTAAACTCTCCTTCTGCCATTCCATTTTAGGCCTGATTGAAAATGGTAATAAAGGGGAAAGGGAAGTTGGTGAGATGATGTAAAATGCCTTCAAATGACTCATCTATTTCTTTAGTAAATATAGCAAATTTCTCTTATGACTTACATCAAATCCACTTGCTACCTGTTTTTTTCTAGTCACCCAGTCTTCAGGTTAAGTAAATGCCTTCCCTGTCTGTGCTCCTTGATGATGCTTATCAGTACTCTTCACTTGGTATGATTCATGCATTCCTGTGTGATTTTCAAGTCTTTGTGTTCTTTACATTACTAGATTTTAAACTTTATATCCCTGCTCTGAGTAAAGGCAGGGATAAATTTTGAAAGCAAAAACTACATTTTAAGGTTTTTTTTTTTTAGTTCTCCACATGGCCAATTAGAGTGATTTCAAACAGTAATTGCTCCATAAATTTATGTCAAATGATTAAATGCTGTTAGCTGTTTGCTTACTGCATACTTTTGAAAGGACACTTGGGTTTCAGAAACTCTTTGGTGACTATCAGTGTTTGGCTACTGAAGACTATTAATATTTAAAGGACATGCACCTGTGCAGTTAATTTCATTCAAAATTCAAAATGTATTTATTGAATGATTATTATGTACCAGATACTATACCAGATTTGGAGAATGCAAAGATTACTAGGAAATAGTCATGCTGTCAATACCTCCCAAAGTCATAGGGAGACAGTCACATATATAGATGACATTATACAATGGCATAAGTTTTAGGAGACAGTTATATTTGGGAGGGTTTACAAATAAAAGAAAAACTTTGAGACAAAATTCTATCTTTTTGTTTTTATCATAAAAACAATTGGTATAGTAGGAAGATCAATCAAACTAACTGCCTGGCAGATAATAGACTGTCGTATCTATTGCTTAAGGTTTTCACTTTGCATCCCATTGTTTTAGTGTTTTATAGAGTCAATATCAACTGCTGAGTAAGATCAGGTTTCATAAACATAAATATTTTTTATTTTTATTTTTATTTATTTCTTTTTTTTTTCCCCATTAATTTTATTGCATTTTAGGTTTTGGGGTACATGTGAAGAACATGCAAAATTGTTGCATAGGAACACACGTGGCAGTGTGATTTGCTGCCTTCCTCCCCATCACCTACATCTGGCATTTCTCACCTTGCTATCTCTCCCCAGCTTCCCACCCCCCCCCGTCCCTCCCTATTTCCCCCCAACAGACCCCAGTGTGTAGTGCTCCCCTCCCCGTGTCCATGTGTTCTCATTGTTCAACACCCGCCTATGAGTGAGAACATGCGGTGTTTGATCTTCTGCTCTTCTGTCAGTTTGCTGAGAATGATGGTTTCCAGGTTCATCCATGTCCCTACAAAGGACACAAACTCATCGTTTTTGATGGCTGCATAATATTCCATGGTGTATATGTGCCACATTTTCCCTATCCAGTCTATCGTCGATGGGCATTTGGGTTGGTTCCAGGTCTTTGCTATTAAATATTTTTTATTTTTAAAGCTTGACTTTTTCAATAGGGTCTTATCCTGCTTTATTTATTTATTTATTTATTTATTTGCTTTGAGTGATTTCAGCTAATTACTTATGGAATACTAAGAGAAAATAAAAAACCGAAAAACAGAGCCAAATATCAAGTGTGTGTGTATCCTATTTTTTTTCATTTTCAGTGATACAGAGGTAAACAATATCTCAGAAAATCTGTGCTAATAGAAAAGCACATTTAGAATTTTTTTTTCGCCTTGACTTACTATTTTGAGCTATTTGACTTACTATGCTTAGTTTGACTGCTTTTGGAATCCCCCTGACTCCGGTAATTGAGTGAAGCATCTAGCTCTCAAAAGATCAGTTTCAGAGGGAGGATATTAACATGAAGCATCACCAATTGCTAAGTCCATTGATTGATTGTATTGGCTTGTACATGGACTAATACCATTTGCATTGAGGCCGAGAAGGTGTATTTAACTAGAATAAAGGGCACACAGTTACATTTTTTTTTTTTAAAGAACGCTAAACAAATGGCTGCAAGCATTCTTTTGATGGTCGGTATGGTCTTTTCCCTCCTCACATTTTGTTGTTGTGAAGGCTGATACTCTTATAATGCAAGGGTGCTTATGTGGGAGAAGTGGTAGTTTGTTTGGAGGGTGAAACATCTGTTTTCAAAAACAAAGCCTATGCATTTTTTCTTAAAAAATGCTTTTACAGCAGCAGCATAATCAGCAGATGGAGCAGCTGATACGGCCATCTTGCTGGTTGTTAAAGAGTTTATTCTACATTAAATTGACTCCCAAGGGCTGCATTTTTCAGTGCTGCTACGACCACCAACCTTTCTTATTGAGAAGGTCAATAGGCCTGATATGAAGTCTTGTAAATCATCAACTCACTCTTTCTGTAGTATCTAATGTGTCCCAGTTCACATGCCTTAAAAATTATAAACCACAGCACATACTGTATATCAGCCAAATAAATCAGCTGCTATAAATACAGGTTTTCTTTTGGTTCTGGACAGATTCATCCCATTGCATTTCACAGGTTTTAAATGCTTTTAGCTGGATAGACAGGATCGCCTTTAGTATTCAAGTATCAGAAAGCTGAATACAATTGGTTCTAAATACTTTATATGCACAATTGACCCCAAAGCATTAAAATAACTCACTAAAATTCAACAGAATAGAGATACAAAATAATAAATGTGTTCTTAACTACCATGTTACTAGTTAATAGAAAACGCTGAAATTTTATTTTGATAGTAGGGGAGTGGATGATAAGAACTAGTAGAAAATGTTAGTGACATTGTGGTCCTGCTTTAGGCACTATGGTGAATCAGATTCTTTGCAGGTAGTATGAAGGAGAACCACAGTCCACCAGCCTTTTCTTTTGGTGGGCTTGGGGAATTTCTGGCCTACTCTCTTTCCATTTGCTGGGGAAACTGATTTTGCATGTACATTTCTTAGTAGTAGATCAGAATAAACTGGATACCTATAAAACTATGGACCAATAAAAGGATTATTGGCATAAACTTACTCCTACTGTTTTATAAATTCCTTGTTCTTTTATTGAATGGTGAAAAAAGCTGCCTCCGATCTGTGACATTGCTGATTGCTGTCCACATGCTTTCCCAGTCAGTGGTCTTGAGTGACCTTCTTTTATTTGTTGGTTTCCAGAGTGAATTTGTTATGAATTCATTTCTTAAAGCTAGAAACATAGTAAGCACTGCTTTTTGGCCCTGCAGGATGCAAATAAAAATAGAAGGAAGAATACATGTCAAAATTGCCTAGGGTACACACAGATTTGGAAGCAGAAGGTAGCGATTCGGGTCCTAATTCTTTCACTGCCTGAATGTGTCAATATGGGAAGGTGTTTAATTTCTGCAAAACAGTTTATTCTGATTATCTGCAGATTCTATAGTTGGAATTCACCTAATTTGAAAAATTTATTTGTAACACCCAAATCAATAGTTGGGGGGCTTTCACAATTATTTCTGAACACGTACAGAGCAATAAAAATTGTGAGCCACCTAAAACATGCCTTCCTAGCTAAGATTCAACAAGATGGCATTCTGCCTTTTTGTTTCAGCTCTCATATTATAAACAAGTAATCTTTATAGTACTACTTTTTTTTTTTTTTTTTTTTTTTTTTTTTTTTTTTTTTTTTTTTTTTTTTTTTTTTTTTGACTTTGCTGTTTAACAGCCCTCACTATAGTGCTGAAGTGCTATTTAGTGTTCCTAAGGCTGTGATATAACTTCTGGAAAAAATATATTTTATATAAGTTTCATCTAGGCATGAATTATAGTGCTGTTGCCATGAGTTCAATGTTAATTGAACAATGATATATATTAAGTAATATATTTTAAAGCAGAAACACACATAAAACGAGCTTATGTATTGATTGCTTGATGCAGGTGTGACCAGAGGCTCATAGGAACCTAATCCTGTATTTTTCCTAGGAGCAATGGTTCAGTATTTGCTAACTCCACATTCATGGAAGCTTCAGCGAACATAACTACTGCAAATGATGAAATTTGAAGGTATAATTGTTTTGTAAAGAAAAATCGACATCTCACAACCTTGAAATGTCAAATAAAACAAAAGACACTATATTATTCAAATACAAAAGATTTTCATAAGGAAAGTAAAGTCTTATGCAATGTTTAGAAAGGCTCTGAGAACAAAGATCAAGGAAGCCTCTAGCATGGTTAACAGTCTGAAGTATTGAAGAGGGCAGTTCTTAAAAGGTTTTCTAGAAGCTGCTTAAAGAAGCTCACATTCTGCTTGCAGCTGTCTGTGGAGAACAGTGGCTTCTTTCTACCTTTGAAGTCCCATGTAGTTTCTATCATTATCAGATGCTAACCTGAAACCATAGGGAAGGGATTTGGTAAACGTAGTTCTTGTTTTCTCTCCTGAAATCTTAGAAGAAAATGGTAGTGATTCTGGGTTGACAAAAGATAGTCTAGAACAAGCAGTAGTAGTAGGAATAATAATAATGATAGTCTTGCAATAGTATTTAATAACATAATCAGGATAAAGTGTAGCGTCAAAGTTGGCTTTCTATTATAGCTACTGTCACAGACTCAATGACTATTTACACAATTTCTCTGTTCATATACACAGAACCTTCAGAACCATAGTCATTCTCTGGCTTCAGAACATAGGCCAGGATTCACCAGAACTCAGCTACTTTTCCTCCATCTACTCTCTTCCATGAGGGTCTGGTGGTATCTCTTTTTGGATCCTCAAAATACAAAAATATCTGATTGCACCTCCTTCCACAGACAGTGGAGTTACTTGACTACTTGTTCACCTTCCTAATGACAGATATTCTCAACTCTGTCCAGGGTAGACACCCACTCTTGGAAGACAATAGGTGTTAATACCTCAAAAACTATTTGCTTTCCTGAAGTTGACCAAGGTATAACATTTGGAAATGCCTCAATAAATTCTTTATCGCAGATACTTCTTTGCATTTCAACATGGCAGAAATTTCAGGGTCAGTGGTGGAGACATTTGAGGGAAGGGTCATTGTGCCTGTAGAAACAGCCTATAGCCTGAGAATTATTAGATCTATATTTTAGTTCCAGCTTTGACAGCTAACCAAGTAAAAACTATTATATATTTTAAAAACAGAATTTGAAGTCCTGATATATGTCCTCTTGGGCATTTTGAATATTCATTCTGAAATGTCACTTAAACCCATAGTTTGATTATAATTTATAATGGCATAATTCCCTTAAAAAGAAGCTGTTGATATAAAGACCTGGATAACCCCCTCAAAGGAAATGTTCAGGGGTGAGATTTTTGACAGCTTTTAGGTTTCAGTGGGAAGGTGATAGATTTGGCAAAAATGAAATTTTGTTTGAATTTTTCTTTTTAAAAAAATTTCTTGCTTTTTTTTTTTTTTTTTTTTTTAGATTGGTGAATGATTTAGGAGGTAAGTTAAGTCCAATATTTTAGTTGTGTTATTAAGTCAAAATGTCTTCAAGTGAGATCCGCTGTCACGGAGGAGCACTGAGTTCATAACCAAGTTTCATTTTTACGTCTTTCAGCATGAGGAAGCCACTGATTCTAGTAGTTTCCATCATACAACCATAACTGGCTTCCTCTCATGGCTGATTACATTTTTATAGTTACCATCTATATATGTGTATGTAAATACCTGCTCCTGGAATGTTTCAGCTTAGCTGATAAAAAGCAGTCAGTTTGATTTTCATCCTTTTAAAACAGAATGATAAAGGTAGCCTAGGAAGTGTTGATTATTCAAGTAAAACAGTAGCTCTAAATTCTTTGACTTTCTAGGCTTGTCCTTTAATAGAAAATAATGCTGTAAATAGAAGTGAGCCTGTTAGCTAGAAACAATTCAAGGATTGAATTCAATAAAAACTCCCCTGGGTTTCTGCATGAAAGCTATTGAATTTGGCTGCAAATGAGCACAAAGCACCTTCAAATTTTTTTTTCTTATCCTTTCCCATTGTAGAGTCCTTGATTTGGTTTATTAGACAATAATGTATCTCCATTGACCTACCTAACTGGTGTATTTAAATACCTATTTCATTTAAAGATAGGTATTAAAATACCTATTTCATTAAAAAATATGTTCAAAAAGGAGCATAACAGCTTGTTCAACCATCCTTCTTAACAGCTCCTTTGGAGTCTCTCTGTGCTCTCAGCTAAATCCAAACTTGCAGAATTTCATTATGAGAGAGTATTGAGTCAATTCAATTTCCCTTGGAATTTGTGGTGGTCTGTCATGTTAGAGTTTCACCCTAGGGAACTACAAAGTGCGTTCATTTTATTTCCGTTGTATCCACATGAGGCTATCCCGATTGAGGAAACCCAGGGAGGAGGACCCGATCCTGTGTTTCACTTTTTAAAACTGAAGTATAACATATACATAGTAATAGGCAAAAAGTTCTCTGATCTTAAGTATATAGCTCTATGAATTTTTACATATGTATACAACTATCCCAATCACCCCATGTAGATAGAGAACATTTCCAGCATCCCAGAAGTTTCCCTGTGCTTTTTTTTTCCAGTTAATACTCCCAGCCCCAGAAATAACCACTATATTGACTTCTGTTGTCATTAATTAGTTTTGCCTTTTCTTCAACTTCATGTAAATGAATCCAATGCCATATGCTCTTTTGTGTTTTCTTTTACTCGATATAATGTCTGTGCCATCCATCCATATTGTTGCATGTAACAGCTTATTTCTTTTTATTCCTGAGTAGCATTCCAGTATATGAAAATGCTAGACCTCATTTATCCATTCTCTTGTTGTTGGACATTTGAGTTGTTTTCAGTTTTAGGTTACTATAAAGTTGCTATGAATATTATTAAATGTGTCTTTTGATGGATATACACACTCATTTCTCTTGAGTATATACTTCGGTGTGGGACTGCTGGATCATGGGGCAGGCATATTTTAGCTTTCATGAATACTGCCAGTTTTCCAAAGTGATTGCTCTAGTATACATTCTCACCATTACTGTAAGAGAGTTCAATTCATTCCACATCCTCACCAACATTTCGTACTGTTCTCCTTTTTAAAATGTAGCCATTTGATGAGGAATTGGTGGTATATTCCTGAATTCTATTTAGGGAACATTTTCTGACAAGCATTGTTTAGCCCCTTTTCATATGTTTGTTGGTCATTTTAGATATTTTGGAAATTATCTGTATAGTGCATGTTTTGAATTTTTTTTATTACAAAGGCCTTCTTTTCTATCATTACACTTTTAAGTTCTGAGATACATGTACAGAATGTGCAAGTGTGTTACATAGGTATACACATGCCATGGTGGTTTGCTGTACCCATCAACTCATCATCTACATTAGGTATTTCTCCTAATGCTATTCCTTCTGTAGTCCCCATCCCCTGACAGGCCTCAGTGTGCGATGTTCCCCTCCCTGTGTCCATGTGGTCTCATTGTTTAACTCCCACTTATGAGTAAGAATATGCGGTGTTTGGTTTTCTGTTCTTGTATCAGTTTGCTAAAAATGATGATTTCCACCTTCATCTATGTCCCTGCAAAGGACATGAACTCATCCTTTTTTATGGCTGCATAGTATTCCACAGTGTATATGTGCCACATTTTCTTTATCCAGTCTATCATTGATGGGCATTTGGGTTGGTTCCAACTCTTTGCTATTGTGAATAGTGCTGCAATAAACATGTGTGCATGTGTCTTTATAGTAGAATGATTTATAATCCTTTGGGCAGATACCTGGTAATGGGATTTTGGGTCAAATGGTATTTCTCATTCTAGATCCTTGAAGAATCACTACACTGTCTTCCACAGTGGTTGAACTAATGTACAGTCCCACCAACAGTGTAAAAGCGTTCCTATTTCTCCATATCCTCTCCAGAGTCTGTTGTTTCCTGACTTTTTAATGAGTGCCATTCTAACTGGCATGAGATGGTATCTCAATGTGGTTTTGATTTGTATTTCTCTATTGACCAGTGATGATGAGCTTTTTTCATGTTTACAAACATGAAAAATTTTATTGTTTAATCTCCTTTGTATTAATGTGTGAAGTTCTTTTTATATTCTAGACACAAGTCCTTTGTCAGCTATATGTATTGCCAATATCTTTTTCTTAGTCTATATGGCCTGTCTTTCTAGTCTTTTAATAGTATCTGTCAATAATAGAAGTTATTTAATGAGATAAAATTTATTGATGTTTTCTTTTTGTGGTACTGCTTTTTGTGTCCTATTTAAGAAATAATTGCTCAATATGAGATGAGACCTGTGTTTTGAAAGTGGCTCTGTGAATATTTTGCAAAGTGCATTGAGGGAACCAGCAGTCTGATTAATTCTGAAAACCCTATTTACGGAGTCAAATTTTTCATTTAGTTATGGGGAAGGATGGGTTTTTTTGTTTGTTTGTTTTTTGTTTGCGGGGGTTAGGGACAATGGCAAAATGCTGTGTGATTTTTTTTTTTCCACAAGGGGTTTAGTGATTGTCTATATTGCTAACTCGCTTGAGTATGTTAAAATTAGATATGTTTTTAATATAAACTGATATTTCATTATTGACATTGAAAGCTGAATGGGCTTTTTCGTACCTTAGTATGAACTAGTAAAAACGTTTTGAAATCTACGTAAGTAAAGATGAAGGGAAAATGCATCCATAATAGTTGAGAAGAGGATTGTTAAGAAGAGAGCAAAAGCTAAAAATACTTGTGTCCCCAAGTTTAGGTGTAAAGACTTGCTCTGGTTTATTTTCCGCTGTAATAATACCACCTAACATTGTGTTTGGTGCCTTTGTAGGTGCTTGATAAACATTTGTTGAGTTAAATGATTAATGATCAGCCCTAAAACAGGATTGGGCTGTACTGAATCTTTGCAAATGAATTGATCATGTATCATTAAAATATAAAAATCACTCACTTTGGGCTAAGAAATACAATAATAGGAGTAAAAGTAAATGAAGCAGAAAAGAAATACATTTGCCCAAAATATGTCACCCAAAGTAACAAATCTTCATTCTTTTCTATTTTATTCCAGACTTCATCTTTATTTGTACACAATTTCTCAAAAGTTGCTATTCTAAATAGATGAAATTTTGCTTTATCTTTGCATTGAAAATGTTGCACAAATATTCCTTTTACTGCTAAATACTCTGAATAGTTACAGTTTCTAATAGCCACATACAATTTTGTAGGATTGATATATCATGACTACTCGTTGCCCTGTTGTCTGGCATTTAGGTTGTTTTCTATATTTTACTATTATGAGTCTAACCTAAATTAATGGTTTCATGACACTCCAGTGCAAGAAAGGTTATGTTTCTTTATTTTTCTAAATCAAATTAAATCTGGCAAGGGCTCCCACCTGTGAAGGTTAATGAGAAATCCAATCTCAACCCTTTTTCAAACAGCTTCTGTCTCTTTCTCTGGTTTTACCAGAAACCTGGGGCTTATATGACTCAAGATAATGGAAAACCAGCTCTTTAATTTCATCCCACTTTTGTTCCCTTTGTTTTTCTTTACAATCCAGTGTGTAGGGCTGGTCCTTGCTGTGTTCTAGTTATGGTAGCTCCGAATGGCAGCAGTAAAGCCCATTCATGAATGCCCTGACCATTGGTGGCAGCTCTGACATGTAATCACTACCTTCCGTTTCCCCCCAGATTTTTGTCACTTCTGGAGGACTATACTAAACCATGCGCATAGTTTTCACATTATACTCAATCAGTTTTCCCACCCAAAAAACCTCAAACCCAAACCTTCCCTGGAAGCCTCCTAGGATGATCTCCATTGCCTGGTGATTCTGGCTTCCATTTCCATCCACTGTCAGACAGTTTTAATTTGTTTCTTGTATAAACCAAGACCTTTCAAACCAAGGCTTCAGTGGGGGATGACTTTGGGGAGGCTTCTGAAATAAAAAGACCAAAAAGAGCTTGTTAAGTCCATGGAGCTCCACCCCCCAGAAGAGATTCAAATTTATAAAATACAGGCATGTATGTCCCTTGCGTGAAAGATGAAAAGAAAGAAAATGTTATTATTTTAAGTTTTCAGAGAATAAAGCTCACATTCATACCTCAGTATATTGTCCTGCCATGTAAAAATTCTCCAATAAATCTTATGAAGCATATCATTTTTCTTTTAATTTATTTTATTGCATTTTAGGTTTTGGAGTACATGTGAAGAACATGCAAGATTGTTGCATAGGTACACACATGGCAGTGTGATTTGCTGCCTTCCTTCCCATCACCTATATCTGGCATTTCTCCCCATGCTATTTCTCCCTACCTCCCCACACCCCACTGTTCTTCCCCTATTTCCCCCCAACAGACCCCAGTGTGTAGTGCTCCGCTCACTGTGTCCATGTGTTCTCATTGCTCAACACCCGCCTATGAGTGAGTACATGTGGTGTTTGATCTTCTGCTCTTCTGCCAGTTTGCTGAGAATAATGGTTTCCAGGTTCATCCATGTCCCTACAAAGGACACGAACTCATCGTTTTTGATGGCTGCATAGTATTCCATGGTGTATATGAGCCACATTTACCCTGTCCAGTCTGTCATCGATGGGCATTTGGGTTGGTTCCAGGTCTTTGCTATTGTAAACAGTGCTGCAATGAACTTTCGTGTGCACGTGTCCTTATAGTAGAATGATTTATAATCCTTTGGATATATATCCAGTAATGGGATTGATGGATCAAATGGAATTTCTATTTCTAGGTCCTTGAGGAATCG
>NW_016107317.1:15242996-15268070 GCF_001604975.1 Cebus imitator
TCCATCTGGAGTTAATTTTAGTGTAAGTTGTCAGGAAGGGGTCCAGTTTCTGCTTTCTGCACATGGCTAGCCAGTTTTCCCAACACCATTTATTAAACAGGGAATCGTTTCCCCATTGCTCTTTTTTTTTTTCAGATTTGTCAAAGATCAGATGGTTGTAGATACGTTGTGTTGCCTCCGAGGCCTCTGTTCTGTTCCATTGGTCTATATCTCTGTTTTGGTGCCAGTACCATGCTGTTTGATTACTGTAGCCTTGTAGCATAGTTTGAAGTCCGGTAGTGTGATGCCTCCTGCTTTGTTCTTTTTGCTTAGGATTGACTTGGCTATGCGGGCTCTCTTTCGGTTCCATATGAAGTTTAAGGTGGCTTTTTCCAGTTCTGTGAAGAAGGTCATTGGTAGCTTGATGTGGATAATGTTGAATCTGTAAATTACTTTGGACAGTATCATTTTTCTCAAGAAATACTATTATTAGGTAAAATATGTAACCATTTTCTTAGTCTGAAACCTAGATGTTGTAACAAAAGAAACCAAAAAGACATAAGCTATGAAAAGTTAGGCTTCTACTTCAGTTAATAGTGTATGAAATAATTTAGAAAATTCTTCCATGGAAGACAAAGAGAAAATATGGCTTTACATGGTTAAAGAAAAGTGGGGGAAAACTCCTCATCTTCAGTTCCCACTGTCAGCCATGTTGCAGTGATGCTTTCTGCTTATGACCTGTTGAGGGGAGCAGGCTCCAGCCTTCCCTAGGCTAAAAAACTCCAAAGGGCAATCATAATGTTATCAGTGAAGATATCAGAGAGCCATGAAGAGAATACAGTTAAATCAGGCTGGAATGGAGGAAGAATCCAGAACTGAGGAAGTGAGTTCTCTGTCTGAGGCTGCCTTCCTTGAAAGGAGGTGAGCTGTTGTTTCTAGAAAAAGGAAATCAGAGTCTGAGAGCTTGGCTGCTGCTCTGGGTAGCCTTCAAAGAAAATAAGAATTTGTATTCAGGCCTGGAAAAAAGAAAAAAGGGCCCTAGTGAAAATCCTGACATACCCCATAGGGTTGCATTCTAAGAGTAAAAAACAGACCAGAATTAAACCTGAGAAAGCCTGGATTCCCTGCAAATCCAGTCTAGTTCTAAACTAAAAAGAGGTAGGCTCAGATTGCCAGGACCCCCAAACAATTGACAGAAGCAACATAAATTCTCTCTAAAGAACAATCACCAAATATTTGGACTAAATGAATTTTATAAATAATTTTGCACATACAATGTCTGATATACAACAGAAAAAAAATCAGGCATGCAGGATGGCAATAAAACATGAAAGAACTAAGTAGAAATGGCAAATAACAAAACTAGATAAATATCAGCTTTAGCTATTGGAGGGCTAAGTTTATTAAACACATATTTAAAAAAGTACATACCTGTAATAGATGACAAAATACAGAATCAATTTTTTTTTTCAGAGAATTGGAAACCATGGGAAAGAATTAAATGCCAATTCTAATACTACAAAGTGTAATAACCAAAATGAAGAGCATAAAAATGGAGAAATAGCAGACTAGAAGTAACTGAGGAAAGATTTAATGGACAGAAATATAGGTGAGAAGAATGTCAAGAATAAAACAAAGAGAAATATAAGGGATGAAAATACAGAAGAAAGGATTAGGAGACATAGAAGAGAGTGAAAAGGGGTCATATTCATGTGATTGGGGACTCAGTAGGAAAAGAGAGAAGTGATGAGACAGAGCAACATTTAAAGAGCTAAAGGATGAGAATTTTTCCCAAACTGACAAATACAAACATCTTAAAAGCAGATTAAGAAAAACAAAGCTCAGATGGTTGTAGGTCCGTTGTGTTGCCCCCGAGGCCTCTGTTCTGTTCCATTGGTCTATATCTCTGTTTTGGTACCAGTACCATGCTATTTTGATTACTGCAACCTTGTAGTATAGTTTGAAGTCTGGTAGTGTGATGCCTCCCGCTTTGTTCTTTTTGCTTAGAATTGACTTGGCTATGCGGGCTCTCTTTTGGTTCCAAATGAAGTTTAAGGCGTTTTTTTTCCAGTTCTGTGAAGAAGGTCATTGGTAGCCTGATGGGGCTAGCATTGAATCTGTAAATTACTTTGGGCAGTATGGCCATTTTCATGATATTGATTCTTCCTAACCATGAACATGGAATGTTTCTCCATCTGTTTGTGTACTCTCTTATTTCGTTGAGCAGTGGCTTGTAGTTTTCCTTGAAGAGGTCCTTTACGTTCCTTGTTAGTTGTATTCCTAGGTATTTTATTCTCTTTGTGGCAATTGTGAATGGCAGTTCGTTCTTGATTTGGCTCTCTTTAAATCTGTTATTGGTGTATAGGAATGCTTGTGGGGAAAGGATTCCCTGTTTAATAAATGGTGTTGGGAAAACTGGCTAGCCATGTGCAGAAAGCAGAAACTGGACCCCTTCCTGACAACGTACACTAAAATTAACTCCAGATGGATTAAAGACTTAAACGTAAGACCTAACACCATAAAAACCCTAGAGGAAAATCTTGGCAAAACCATTCAGGACATAGGCGTAGGCAAGGACTTCATGACCAAAACACCAAAAGGATTGGCAACAAAAGCCAAAATAGACAAATGGGACCTAATCAAACTCCACAGCTTCTGCACGGCAAAAGAAACGGTCATTAGAGTGAATCGGCAACCAACAGAATGGGAAAACATTTTTGCAATTTACCCATCTGACAAAGGGCTGATATCCAGAATTTACAAAGAACTAAAACAGATTTACAAGAAAAAAACAAACAAGCCCATTCAAAAGCGGGCAAAGGATATGAACAGATACTTTACAAAAGAAGACATACATGAGGCCAACAAACATATGAAAAAATGCTCATCATCACTGGTCACCAGAGAAATGCAAATCAAAACTACATTGAGATACCATCTCATGCCAGTTAGAATAGCGATCATTAAAAAATCTAGAGACAACAGATGCTGGAGAGGATGTGGAGAAATAGGAACACTTTTACACTGCTGGTGGGAGTGTAAATTAGTTCAACCGTTGTGGAAGACAGTGTGGCGACTCCTCAAGGACCTAGAAATAGAAATTCCATTTGATCCATCAATCCCATTACTGGATATATATCCAAAGGATTATAAATCATTCTACTATAAGGACATGTGCACACGAAAGTTCATTGCAGGACTGTTTACAATAGCAAAGACCTGGAACCAACCCAAATGCCCATAGATGATAGACTGGACAGGGAAAATGTGGCACATATACACCATGGAATACTATGCAGCCATCAAAAACGATGAGTTCATGTCCTTTGTAGGGACATGGATGAACCTGGAAACCATCATTCTGAGCAAACTGACGCAAGAGCAGAAGATCAAACACCACATGTACTCACTCATAGGCGGGTGTTGAACAATGAGAACACATGGAAACAGGGACAGGAGCACTACACACTGGGGTCTGTTGGGGGGAAATAGGGGCGGGACAGTGGGGTGTGGGGAGGTGGGGAGAGATAGCATGGAGAGAAATACCAGATATAGGTGATGGGAAAGAAGGCAGCAAATCACACTGCCACGTATGTACCTAT
Source organism: Cebus imitator (assembly GCF_001604975.1). Lineage (NCBI taxonomy): Eukaryota > Metazoa > Chordata > Mammalia > Primates > Cebidae > Cebus > Cebus imitator. The sequence goes on from NW_016107317.1 coordinate 15,246,578, forward strand.
GCAACAATCTTGCATGTTCTTCACATTTACCCCAAAACCTAAAATGCAATAAAAAAAATATAAATAAATAAATAAAGAAAAACAAAGTGACATATTGCCTTCAGTGAAGCAACATTTAGGTTGATAGTTGTCACCTCAGTGGAACCGATGGAAAGCATACAATAGTAAAATATTTACAAAGTGCTGAAGGAATTCTATATGCAAAGCAGACAGCAACAATGAAAACAACAAAAATTCCAAAAACAACTCCAAAAAAAGACAAAATACATTTTTAGATAAATAAAAACAAGATAATTATTTGACAGCAGATACACACTAAAGCAAGTAAGAAAAAGTGTTCTTAAGGCAGACAAATAATTGTAAGTAGAGGATTATAATGCTGGAAGGAACAAAAAGCAGTAGAAATACTGTACATAGTAGTCCCCCCTTATCCATGGGAAATATATTCCAAGACCCCCAAGTAGATGCCTGAAACCACAGATAGTACCAAATTATATATAGATCATGTTTTTTCCTATACATACATACCTATGATAGTTTAATTTATAAATTAGGCACAGTAAGAGATAAAAACAATTGGTAATAATAAAATAGAACCATTTTATAGCAATATGCCAACATCACTTTTGAAGTAACCATTATTAATTAAAATAAGGATTACTTGAACACAAGCACTGCAATGCTGGGACAGTAGATCTGATAACTGAGTTCGTTACTGAGTGACAGGGAGTGTATTCAGAGCAGATCTGCTGGACAAAGGGATGATTTATGTCTTGGATAGGAGAAAGTGGGGGAAGCGGGGAGAAGATGGGCATGAGATTTCAACATGCAATTCAGAATGGCACACACAGTTTAAAACTTATGCATTGCTTAGTTAAGGAATTTTTTACTTAATATTTTTAGACCGTGGTTGACTATGGATAACTGGAAAACTGAAACCCCAGAATGAGAAATTGTAGATAATGGGAGGGACTACTGTGTGAGTAGTTCCTCTCATTAAATAATAGAACAGTCGGATGGAAAATTAGCAAGGATAGTACATAACTGAATAAGATAATTAGAAAACTTGACATACATGGAACACTATTGACAAAATCTGGAGATTTCATATTCTTTTAAATGTAAGTACACAGGAAATTTATGATATATCACTATAAATTGAGCTATAAAGTACATTTCAATATATTTAAATGCTTATAGAGTACATTCTTTGGCCAGAGTGATACTAAACAAGAAGCAAATACGAAAAATTTACAATTCTCATTACTTTTGGGAAATTAAGAAGTACAATTATAAGTAATGCATGAGTTAAAACAGAAATGAATGGAAATGTGCAAATATTTTGAACTAAATGAAAAAGAAAATGCTGCCTATTTAAACATAGAGGGAAAAAAAGTATAGCCTTAAATGTATATGTTACAAAAGAAAATAGACTAAACATTGATAAGCTAAGAATACATAACAAGATACAAACCATCGTGTTTCCATTAATAATTAAAAATAAAAATAAAAAAAGAATACATAACAAGAAATGAGGGAACACACATCAAATTATGTCCAAAGAAAATAGAAGAAAATTTTAAAAAAAAGAAATTAACTTGAATAGACAAGGCATACAACAGCAAGGACCAATTAAGCTTTATGACAGCTCTTTTAAGAAACTAATAAAATTTATAACCGCTACTATAGTACTCAGATAAGAATAAAGGTAGAACAAATAATCAATAATAGGAAGAAAAAATAAGATAATACAGATACTATAGAAATTAACAGTATTCTAGTAGGATACTATGAAATACTTTATGCCAATAAATTTGAAAATTTAGATGAAATGGACAAATTCCTAAAAAAATTTAGCTTACCAAAATTGGTACAAGAAGAAATAGAGAATTAGAAGAGATTTCTAATAACTAAAGATACTGATTCTGTGATTATAAACCAGAAAGAGAACTCCAGCCCAAATGGTTTTAATGGCTAATTCTAATAAATATTAAAGAAGAAATAACATCAGTTTTGCACAAACTCTTGCAGAGAACAGAAGAAACAATCCCAATAATTTCATGAAACTAGTATATGCTTGGTATCAAAGCCTAATAATGACATTAAAAAATTACAGGCCAATTTTTAAAATAAACATTGATGTTAAATTTCTAAGCAACATATAGTCAGATTGAAACTAGGTTTATATGAAAAGTATATAATGACCAATTGGATTTATTATAGGAATGTAAGTTCAGTTTAGGATTTACAAAAATCAGTGTGATTTACCACATTAGAAAAAAAGAGGAAAATAATCTGGCAACATGTAATGTATACTAACAATAAAAACCCTTAAACTGGGAATGGAAGAAAATATGCTAATAAGGATATCTTCAAAAATCTACAAAAGTATAATTAATGAAGAATATTTTAAAATTTCCCTTTGAGATCAAGAACAAGATAAGGGTTTTCACTGTCATCACTTCTGTTGAATATTGTTCTAAATGTTCTAGCCAGTGCAATAAGGTTAAAAAAAGGCATAAAGATTGGAAAGAGGAAGTAAAACTATCATCATTTGAAGATAATTATATAACTAAAAAATCTAAAAGAAAATATGGATAAATTATTAGAATTAAAATAAGTTATAAGTGATTATATAGTAGAAAAATATGGACTATATATGAAATTACAGAAATATACAGAAAGAAAATAATTTGAAAGGTAACATTTATAATAAAATAACATTGAATATGAATAAATCATATAAAGTATTGTAAGATCTCTATGATTTTATGAAACATTAAGAGAAATAAAGGATCTAAAAAGCGGAGCATTTATTATTCATAAAATTCAGTATATTAAAGGTATTATTTTCAAACCAATTTACAGAATCAGTGAACTCCCAATCAAAATCAAGTTTTGTTTTTGTTTTTGTTTTTTCCTGTTTGGAACAAGCTGATCCTAAAATGAAAAAGGCAAGACTAAAGTAGGGGGATGAAAGCATCCTAGAGTTTCTGGCTAGGTCTGAATAAACTGATAAAGACAGATTAAGAGGAGAAAACGTACACATTTATTTAATCAAAGTTCTACACAGCACAGAGGACTTCAGAAATGAAGACCCAAAGATGCAGGGAAAACTGTCCCTTTTTATGCTTAGGTTTGATGGGAATGCACAGCTGGTTAGAAATGTGATTGGACAAAAGGGTATGGTTTAATGGCAATAGATGGGGGGCAAGAGCATCCAGGAAGGTCTGTTCAGGTTCTGTTTATGGTTGGCTTTGGGGAAGAAGAGTTGTAGTTTATGGCCTGCCTTAGGCAACATGGGAGCACCGGAGAAAGAAGGGTGGGAGAAGGTCTGAAGAAGACTACTGTGGCCCTTTTGATTTCCTTCATTTTGAAGTACTGAGCATGCCAAGGCACTATACTTTGGAGGTATCATGTTCTGAGCCTTGGTACTAGGCAATGGTAAAGAAGAAACACAATATGGGAGAACTTGATCTCGCTGATATCAGATACATTGCAAAGCTACAGTGATTAGGACAATGTAGTATTTAATGAAGAATAACAAGTACATAGACTAGAAGTGAAAACCCAGTAACAGACATAGGCACTTGATTTATGACTAAGGTAGAATTATAGAACTCAGGAAATGAAGGGCCTCATCAACAAATGGCATTGTGACAATTGGTTACTCATCTAGGAAAAATATAAAGGTACCTTTTTAAACAATATACAACAATTGTTTTTACATAGATTGTAAAACCAAATGTAAAGGACAAAAGAATAAAATTTCTAGAAAATAATTTGGGTGCATATCAATATGACCTTCTACCCAGGCTGGAGGGCAGTGGTGTGATCTTGGCTCCCTGCAGATTCTGCCTCTCAGATTCAAGCAATAGTTTCATTTCCATCTCCTGAGCAACTAGGACCACAAGTGTGCACCACCATGCTCGGCTAGTTTTTAATTTTTTTTTTTTTTTGTGGAGACAAGGTCTTACTACATTGCCCAGGCTGGTCTCAAACTCCTGGACTCATGTGATCCTCCTGCCTTGGCCTCCCAAAGTGCTGGTATTACAGGCATAAGCCACTGTGCCTGGACAGAAATACTCGTTAAACATGGCATTGCTTATGTACTAATCATAAAAACAAAAATTTTTAAATTCTATATTCAAATTTGAATTTTTGTGTATTAAAAAACACAAGACAGTCAAAATATGAAAGAGTGGGAGAAGATATTTGACACACACAAAACTGACAAGGGGCTCATGTCCAGAATATCTAAACTACACATCAATGAAGACAGCTGCCCAATAGAAAAATGGGCAAGAACAGGCATATCACAAAAGGAGATATCCAAATGCCATTGTGATACATCTGAAAAGTTGTTCAACCTCATTAGTCACCACAGAAAAGCAAATTAAGCCACAAAGTGATACCAATTCAGACCCAACAGAAAGGTCAAATTGGAAAAGACTGACAATATTGAGGGTTAGTGAATCTGTGGAATGAGGGGAACACATACATTTTTGGGGGAGTATTAATTCGTCCAATCATTTTGACAAACAGTTTGACATTTTCTGCTAAAGTCAAGAACAGGTAAAGTATGAGTTCTATGGTGAGTTGAGTCAGCATTGTTGGAGCCAGCTCCGAGCAGCTCATGAAAGCATTGTTAAAAGGGTTTCTGTGAGCTGCTTCTTCATTGCATTATCGGTAGCTGGAAATTGGCCATGTTTGGAGTATTAACATCACAGATGTTAGCAGAGGCTAATCAAGGCTTTCTTTTTCAGAGAGCTGGTTTCAAATACATCACTGGGTATGGCCCAACAATTTCAATCGTTGTTAGCATATTCAACAAAAATGTGTTCTCTTGTACACCAAAAGACATGTAAAATAATGTTCATAGCACCCCAAACTGTAAACAACCAAAAATCTATCAGTATTATTGGTAAATAATGGCCTTGTGGTCCTGTCACACAAGAGGCCATTATTTACCAATGAAAATGAGTGAACTACAGCTTTATGCAATGACATGGATGAAAATCACACACAAATTGCTGAATGAAAGAAGCCGAACATAAAATGCTGTCTTTTCATGCTCTTAGCAGTGTCTTTTGAATAGCAGAAATTTTAAATTCAATTAATTCTTTGTACAATATAAAAAAATTAACTCAGAGTGGATAATAGACCTAAGCGTAAAGACAAAAACTATAAAACATCCAGAAGATAATGTAAGAGGAAATCACTGTGACTAGGTTAGACAAAAATTTCACAGATCTGACATCAAAAGCATGATTCATAAAGAAAAAAAAATCAAGTGTGCACTTCTGTTATCATTGCAGGGTCTTGACTACAAGTCATCCAGTTTCTCGGCATTTTGAACAAATGACAAAGTGCACAAAGCAACAAAAGAATGAAATAATGAAAGCACAGATTTATTGAAATGAAAGTACACTCCACAGAATGGGTTGAAGCAAGTGGCTCAAGAGTTACAGAATTTTCCAGAGTTTAAATACTCTCTAGTGGTTTCCCATTGGTTACTTGGTTTACACTCTATGTAAATGAAGTAGTGGTCCACAACCAGTCTGATTGGTCACGGAAGGCAACCAATCAGAGGCTGAAGTAAAGTTACAAAGTTACACCCTATGCAAATATCTGCTTGGTTGTGGGAGTGGACCAATCAGAAGTACTTTCCATTTCTCTTCTACAATGCAGAAAGTTGCGAGGGTAGGAGTTGCAAAGGGAGTAGCCTCTGTTCTTTTGTTACTTAGGCGTGAAAAGTTGGGGTTTTCCTTTTGATTGAGTTACAGAAGTCAGTGCGAATCTGCCTTAGGTTGCCTGCCTCCAGATCTTATTCTCCTGCCTCAGTTCTATTTAAAGTATGTTTTTGTTTTTGTATTCTTATCAAGAGTCAGCTATACTTTTCCCTTACTTGTTCATGTTGCTTGACATTGATTTATAATTTGAAATTATTGTTCAATTTTATATTATTTAAAATAGTGAAATATGAGTGTGGAAAGAGAGGCATTTCTATAGAAACTAAGTTGAAGGTATCAGAAAGATGGAATAAAGATTGATTACTGAGGGAATCATGCTGTTGAATTGAAGATGGGTAGATAATTGCAACAGATTGAAAGACATAAGCATTGAGAAATACTTTACTCTCAGATTTTAAAAAAACCTTGATAATAATGCACTGGAAATCATTGCAGATGCATTACAGGTGTGGTATATGCAAGAAAGTGAATATGGAATACCTATCAATGAACTAATATTAAAAATAAAAGGGTTGATTCTTTATCAAAGATTGCTAAATAATTTTGCATTTACATGGATTACGTTAAAGTTTTTAAAACACTTAGGAACAATTTGGACTTTAACTTTTTTACTAACTCACTAACTGCTATCCCAATAGCCTCAGCTGGGAGGGCATCTGCTATGTACTAAATTAAGGCTATATACCTTTTTATTCTACCCTATATGCCCTTTATATTAGTAAGATATATTTTAGCAGTATTTTCATTTTTGTTATTTTAATTTATATAGATATTTAATGTCTATGGAGCTGAGTCTTTCAGTCTTTTCCTTAATGGTTTATTTTTATTACCTCAGTTTACTAAGTTATTAATATGCAATATTGATAAATACCCAAGATTGTTCTCAACAGCTTTTATATATTTCAGTTTAAGAAATTTTATTATTTAATAGATATGGAGTTGATTTGGTGACTTAGTTTTAAAAATTGCTTATCAGTCTCTTTTGATATCATTTATTGATTGTTTTTCTAACCCATTTTTGTGTATACTTGACTGCATATATTTTTTTTCTTCTGAGACGGAGTTTCACTCTTGTTACCCAAGCTGGAGTGCAATGATGCGATCTTAGCTCACCACAACCTCTGACCCCTGGGTTCAAGCAATTCTCCTGCCTCAGCCTCCCAAGTAACTGGGACTACAGGTGTGCGCCACCATGCCCAGCTAATTTTTGTATTTTTAGTAGAGACGGGGTTTCACCATGTTGACCAGGATGGTCTCGATCTCTTAACCTTGTGATCCACCTGCCTCGGGCTCCCAAAGTGCTGGGATTATAGGCATGAGCCACAGTGCCCGGCCTTGACTGCATATTTTAAAATGTTTTAAATCTATAAAAATTTTTAAAAAATGTTCCATTAAGAATCTGGGTAGGCTGGGTATGATGGTTTATGCCTTTTGGGAGCACTTTGATTGCTTGACGCCAGGAGTTCAAGACCAGACTGGACAACATAGCATGACCTTGTCTCTACAAAAAATAAAAATAAATTTTAAAATTAGCCAGGCACCTGTAGTCCTAGCTACTTGTGAGGCTGAGACAGGAGAGTCATTTGAGCCCAGGAGTTTGAGGCTGCAGTGAACTATGATTGTGCCACTGCACTCCAGCCTCGGTGACAGCACAAGACCGTGTCTCTACAAAACAAACAGAATCTAGATTAATTATCTTTTTCCTTAGTTTTTAAAAAAGAAAAAAAAGACAGTTGCACCAAATTACAAAGTATTCTTGTATGTAGTGATTCTCAACTAGGAGTGGTTTGTCCTCTAGAGGTTATTTGGCAATGTCTGGAGATAATTTTGGTTGTTACAACTTAGAGAGTACCTTTGATATCTAGAGAATAGAGGTCAGAGATGTGGGTAAACATCCTGCAATACACAGAACAGCCCTGACAACAAATATTTATCTGGCCAAAAATGTCAATAGTGCTAGGGAAAAAAATGCCCACAAAAAGCCCTTGTAAAGAAAGCCCTTGAGAAAGCTAGAGATACAAAAAACAAAACAAAACAAAAACTCAGAACTTAATGTTTAAAGCCAGAAGACACACTTGAGTTTCCTTTGGGAAGGAAGAGAAATACTATATACGCATTATTATGAGATAATTATATACATTTAGAAAACGAATGTAGTTACGTGAACCAAACTGCCCTCTACAATCTTTCACTTAAAAGGTCTGTGGGGTTTTAAGAGGATCTTGCTGGGAGCAAATTGACATATTGATTGAGTAAAATAGTCTTTGGGGAAATTTCTCAGATGTTTGATATAAATGGTGGTTCCCAGGGCATGGGAAATATCTTGCAAGGTTTTCTTCAAGTGGAAGTCAGGCCTCAATATGTCAGTGATCCACTCACAGCTACATAATCTATGCTTTTCCTTCTCTGCCACACAGAAAAGTAATTCTTAACACTTGCTTTGCGTAATAAGCATTAGAGTTAACAGATTTCACAAATAAAAATCCAGGATGCCAGGTTAAATTTGACATGTATACTAAAATGTATTTGTTGTTTATCTGACATTCAAAATTAACTGGCCATCCTATATTTTATCCAGCAACGTTAATATGCATTTTGATTACCTTTAATTAGTTTTAACACCCAGAGAAATACTTTTACATATTAACATTTTCCACCATCTTTGAAGTGTCTTTATTTGAAGTAAAGTTTTTTTTTTTTTCCTTTTTATTGCATTTTAGGTTATGGGGTACATGTGAAGAAAATGCAAGATTGTTGCATAGGTACACACATGGCAGTGTGGTTTGCTGCCTTCCTTGAAGTAAAGTCTTAATTCATCTTCTACTCCTTAATCTCTCCTTTTCCTACCCCACAAATTCCATGTAATTATCACAAAATAAAAACCCCAGACCCACTATTTTTCTCTATTTAAATATTGGTGTTTTTGGCAAAGACTCTAATTTGAAATATACCCCAAATTTGAATTTTTAGGTAAAAATAATATTTCCCTATGAGAAGGATGAGTTCAGCTGTGGTGTTAGAACAGTGAGGTGTGTTACAGACAAAAAAATACAAAGCAACAACAACAAAAACTACTGTCCGTGAAAGCTCATAGAGAAAAGGAAAGGAGGAGGGAACCAAACCTTTCTCTGCAGGCCTGCCACTTGGCAGGGAACAGCGTTTCTCAAAATTCTCTTTGTACCACTTTTTTTTCCTCAGAATCACGTAAGACATTTAAATAGGAATTTCTGAGCCTGAATCAGAGTCTACATTTTTTAGCAGGCACTCCAGGTGAATCTTAATGCACAGTGAAGTTTAAATACTACTAGGCTAGGATTTTTCTGCTACGCGTTTATACACATACTGACAGTTTTGAGAGGTATTAAAAATGAGTGGTTTCTTTAGCTGTAGACTTCATTTGGAAATATGGTTCTTGCTTCTTTTACTTTTTTGAGACACAGTCTTGCTCTGTTGCCCAGGCTGGAGTGGAGTGGTACGATCTCAGCTCACTGCAACCTCCACCTCCTGAATTCAAGCAATTCTCCTGTCTCAACCTCCCAAGTAGCTGGGACTACAGGCATCCACCACCACGCCCAGCTAATTTTTGTATTTTTAGTAGAGATGGGGTTTTGCCATATTGGTCAGGCTGGTTTTGCACTGCTGACCTCAGGTGATCCACCCACCTCAGGCTCCCAACGTGCTGGAATTATAGGCATGAGCCTCTGCGCCTGGCCTGGTTAGTTGCTTCCTAAACCACGTCTATGAATTCCCATTTCTTCTCTGCAACCCATACACATTAACTTTCCTACAGCATTTAATTTTGTTCATTCGTTCATTCATTCACCACACTGACTTCTGTGACTCTTTTAAATGGAAATGTTATAAATAGAAACCTTATCATTACCTTTGTGAAGGACAGTGTCTTCATATTTTACATTTCCATCATTCTCCACATTGTTGGCAGTCAAAAAGTATACTGCATTGTTTTACTTATTTGTCGTACTGTCACTCATGACAAACATTTAATTTGTTACTAAATGACGTTTATAGTTTTGAACCTTCTTGTTTCTGTGTCCCTGACATGTGCTGGGGTCCCAGCATGCATTGACAATATGTGTGTATGCTTATCAAAGTGCCCTTGGGAAATGAAATAACATGAGAAACTCATTTGTTATTTTCCAGCAAACTTCATAACGCTCTCCCTGATTCTATCCTTTGGATAGGTTTCTAGTTTATCTTATATGTGAGAAATGACCTTATAACCTGTGTGTGACAGTGGCTTCGATTTTATTAAGTGCCTTGCTAGCTGGCGATATAGGGGCATTACTCATAGATATTTGTTTGCTACCTCGGTAAGCCAAGAAAATTTATTTTTATGTATTTAACTATGGTGTCTCTCTTTTCCTGCATGTCATTTAAAAGTAGTTCTTGAAATAAAGAGAATGCTGCCAATTCCGCCTTTAGATATGGGGAAAAGAGATGGATTGTCATCATGGGTCCCAGAGGTGAAAACTTTGCAATATACACATCTTCTAGGACAAAGTCAGCTTGATGAAAATTATGTGTAAATTCAAACAGTAAAGAGTTTGTAGTCTCTTTCTATATGCAGAGGAGCAATCAGTTTTCTACCCTTATTTCCCACACCCCCAGAATGCTTTCATGGAGCCATCCAAAGTTTGCCTCTATAGAGAAGGAAGCCACTCCCATATAGTGGAGTGGGGTTTTGTTGCGCATTTTAAACGATGACGTCTGAGTAGTTATTTCAAAGTTGTGGTGTGAAAATATTGCAAGTTCAAGACAATTCATTAACTTTTCAAAGGCAAACTCTTAATCATCTATTGTTTTTCATATATTGCACTGAGACCCAAAGTAAGTGGATCTCACACTGTGGAATACAGGAAAATTTTAATAAAACTGTATTACTTAATATCACCCTGCACACTGACACACAGTACAAATATGATCATTATCCTTTCTTACAAAGGATTTGCCTGTTAAATCGCACTTCTTTGGCAGTTATATGTGACATCTTGTTTAAACACATGGGTAGGTGTCGAGTGAATTATTTTTTGTATCAGGATGGGGCTAGGCTAGCTCTAGCACTGGGTATTAGATCATCTTTCTCCTGCCCAGGCCTTCTTCAATATTCAATTGGATCCAACGATGCATGGGGTGACTTACCTTTGTCCTTCCATTGGTTTGTTCATATTCACAGAGATGTGTGGAAACAAGGGCTAGCAGAAAATTGTCCCTGCATGTGGTGGTAGGGAATGCCAAAGAGGCACGTTACTTAGAAATTAATGGCAAGATTCTCACTTCAGACAGCTTTGTAAACTTGGACAGATACCTCAGTTTTGCTGAGCCTCAGTTTCATAATATTAAAATGGAGGCAGTAATACCAAAGATGTGTTGTGAAAATTGAATTAAAGGCCAATTGTTTGTGATAATGAAACATTGGAACAATGCAGATGGACATCAACAGGGTTGCTGCTGGGCAGACTATGCCCTGTCCCTCAGCGGAGCAGCATGTCGCCATAGCTAAGGCGCGGCTTGAAAGTGGATGTAAACAGAAGCAAATGAACCCAGCTCTATGCCAAATCGGAAACATAACCATACAGAGAGAAAATAATAATTTCAAATGACTTTAGAACTCTGCATACATTTACTGGTATGTAAGAAACAAAAATAAAGAAGCAAAACAGTAAAAATATTAAACCACTCAGTTTTACTACGAATATTGACATAGTTATTTTGAAACTGTGTTTATTACTGTTGTAGTATAGGGCAAGAGTAATATAATGTTAGGAAACAAAATTTGAAGTATAAGAGAAAAGACATATAAGTATAAAAATCAAGGAAATGAAATAAAAACCTTGAAATGTGGGCCGGGCGCGGTGGCTCACGCCTGTAATCCCAGCACTTTGGGAGGCCAAGGTGGGTGGATTACGAGGTCAAGAGATCGAGACCATCCTGGTCAACATGGTGAAACCCCATCTCTACTAAAAATACAAACAATTAGCTGGGCATGGAGGCGCGTGCCTGTAATCCCAGCTACTCAGGAGGCTGAGCTAGGAGAATTGCCTGAACCCAGGAGGCGAAGGTTGCGATGAGTTGAGATCGCGCCATTGCACTCCAGCCTGGGTAACAAGAGCGAAACTCCATCTAAAAAAAAAAACAAAAAAAACAAAAAAAACAAAAAAAAAACAACCTTGAAATGTTAGATTTTAATGGAAAATATTGATATAAACAGATGATATGAAAAATATATATTTTTTAGCTTTGTCCATTGATGGAAACCTAGAATCACTGATACCCCAGGAACAGTGAAACTCTTAGTGCACACATTTCGGTTTCTAAATATCTTTGATACTAAAAATTTCTTGGAGAAAGAGTTATTTCCAAGTTTAGGATTTTTTTGTGCCAGAAAGTGAGAAAGTAATCAACAATAGCAAATTAAAAGCACATGAGAACCAATTTGAAAGGACTCCAGATGACCAAATTTGAAAAGTTTGATCATAATAAATAATACAATGAAGTGAAAGTCATTAAATATATAAAAATTCACGAGTGTATAGTGATGCTAACAGCAACAACAAAAAAGAAGCAAACGAATAAACCTTCACTTGACACCATTGGAAAGTACTATTAAATCAACTCCTTTAGAAGTTGGTAATTAAAAGGAAAGAATTAAGCATTTATCCTTTTTTTTTTTTTTTTTGTAGGACTATAGTTCAGGGTCAGCAAATAGATCTATTGATGAGGAAACTTTTCAGAAGAATGCTGCCTGAAATGCAGAAGGAATTATATAACTTTAAAAATCATTGTTAACCCTCTAGTGTTCAAGCAATCATAAATGGTTGCTAATCCATTAGGCAAATGATTTTATGTAATGCCAGTCATCTTGTAGACAGCTTGCTAATCACAAAGGGCCTCCTAATATTATACAGCATCCCTTAGAAAATATTCTTTCCAATGTGTTCAACTTGAATTCACTACCTATTCACAAAAAAAATAGTGGAGCTAGAGGAAGCAATATAATGGTACCAGGAAAAAACTGCAAAAGTCTGGACTACATTCGTCAGGTAACTGGTTTGATCTAAACTTCCTGATGATTGAACAGCTGGGGAAGCAGAGTCTTATAAATGAGGGTACCACTGTGAAATTGATTCATTTTAATTCCTAGGCTTATATATACTGTCTTGTTTCCTGGAACATGCTAGCTTATGAGATACATGGGTTGCCATAGTCAAACAATGGAAGTACTCACGAATACAACTCCCATTAAGCACATTAAGCATTTAATTTTAAAATAATGAAAACCAGAATATACTGAATTTGCCAGCTATACCTTGTTTTTTAAAAAAGTGCTATTTTGGTTAACATATTCACAATTTAGATACGGTTATCAAAGGATAATTATCTTGTCAAAACATCCTAAAAATTCACATTATCCATTGAATTTATGTATTGGTATGATATTAAAAAATGTAAAACATTTAGTAAATGTTTTGTTTTTATTATTATGTGATTGTTGAGTCTTGTCATCATTACCATAGCAGGGCTTTAATAAAGTTAGGCTTTGTCTTCATATTCTTTCTTAAAATTTTATTTTCTTTTATAATAATATGTAACATAGTAAAACAATATATATAAAATGTTAATATTTGTATTTTTATCATGACATTTATATATGTGCATTATTATCCCCAGTGGACTTTAGGCCATATGGCTTCATGGTTTTTCACATGAAAACATTTCCACTAACCCTTTTAAAATTTAGAATTCTATCTCCTGAGTTGTCCAAGTATCTGCAACCCTTATTTTGTATGTCTGTGTATATGACACATTTTCTTAAAAGTTTGTTCTTGAATGAAACAAAATCTCTGGGCCCCAAGAATTTTACAAATTAATTTCTTTTTTTTTTTTTTTTTTTTTTGAGACGGAGTTTCGCTCTTGTTACCCAGGCTGGAGTGCAATGGCGCCATCTCGGCTCACCGCAACCTCCGCCTCCTGGGTTCAGGCAATTCTCCTGCCTCAGCCTCCTGAGTAGCTGGGATTACAGGCACGTGCCACCATGCCCAGCTAGTTTTTTGTATTTTTAGTAGAGACGGGGTTTCACCATGTTGACCAGGATGGTCTCGATCTCTTGACCTCGTGATCCACCCACCTCGGCCTCCCAAAGTGCTGGGATTACAGGCTTGAGCCACCGCGCCCGGCACAAATTAATTTCTAAGGATGGATGTCTAAACAATCAGTGATAGTTTTAAATGAAGCCGAACTAATAAGAACTATTATGATTTCAAATGAGTTGACTATGAAAAAAGACAGGACAATAAATGAGATCCATATTAATGAATGTACAGTGATAAGACTACTATTGCCAACACAAAGTCAACTTCATGCACATCAAGCATGCAGCTAATTTATATTTCATGCCCTTCATTAACTAACATCTAATGAGGATTATTCACATTTTTCACTGTATCACATCAAATTCTTCTAATGTCTTCCCTGTTTTGCATGTGAGTTGCACCATTTCATAAAAGTTTCAGCAGTCTTTGGCTCGCTAAATAAAGTTGTCACTCAAACCTCATTTCCTGTTTGAGCGCAGGGAAGCTGAATGGACAGAGTTAATTTTGTGTATTGTCTCCACCTGATGAAATCTCCAAGAGATCTTTGTCCTGTCACCTTTAATGGACTCTGTCTAATGGACTCATTAGTAAATTTCTTATCATTTTTAGGAGAAAGATGCAATCTCACAAAGCTGTCCTTCATGCTTTTGGAAATTATTATAATTTATTATTTAAACACATTCAAAAATTAGAACGAGGAGACTCTATTTGGGTACCATAATATTATAACAATGACATGCTGATTACAATAAGGGGTCCCAGAGTACTGTTTCATGCTGATTGTTCATATTATGTTCAAAACTAGTAGTTACAGTGAGCAACACTCTTCAGCTCAATAGTTTAATATTATACCATACTCACAAAATTTGCAGCTGGGAAAATGGAGATTTTCTTGGCTTCATTTATCTATAATTGCAGAAAAACCAGTAATAAATGATTTCTTGATCCCATGCAAATCTCCCTAAGTTCATGCTGTGGAGATTTAGGTTTTAATATTAGTTTGCATTGCAGTCCTGTACTGAGTACTCATTTGTTACCTTGTACTACATCCTCCCTTCTCTGTCTCTTTCCCTCTGCTATATGTGTTACTTTGGTTAATGAGAACACATGGACACAGGGAAGGGAGCATCACACACTGGGGTCTGTAGGGGGGAAATAGGGGAGGGACAGCGAGGGGTGGGGAGTTGGGGAGAGATAACATGGGGAGAAATGCCAGTTATAGGTGATGGGGAGGAAGGCAGGAAATCACACTGCCATGTGTGCACCTATGCAACAATCTTGCATGTTCTTCACGTATCCCAAAACCTAAAATGCAATAAAAAAATTTTTTTTAAAAAAGGAAAAAAAATTAACTGGGCATGGTGGCATGTACCTTTGGTCCCAGCTACTCAGGAGGCTGAGGTGAGAGAATTGCTTGAGCCTAGGAGGTTGAGGCTGCAGTAAGACATGATTGTACCACTGCAGACAGTGCTCTGTATAACAGAGCAAGACCCGGTCTCAAAAAAAGTGAACAAAGGAAGGAAGGAAGGAAGGAAAGAAAGAAGGAAGGAAGGGAGGAAGGGAGGGAAGGAGGGGAAAAAATGTGGTAATATCCTTTAATGGTTACATATGTTTGTAATTGAACTGATATCCCTACACACAAAAAATTATATAAAAGAGTTTCACAAAGAAACATGTTTCATCCTATATTTGGTGGACCATGACAGATTTTATAAAAACTAAATATGCATCTGCACATTTAAAAATATTAATTTTCCTTAATAATGCCTTACTCTGGTACTATATTTATTACACACAACCATTTTTGCCTTCATAATTTCCTTTGAGCTTCATGGCATAGGAAATGGTGTAACTATATTTATACTCTTTTTATTTTTTTTGAGACAGGGTCTAACTTTATCACCCAGGCTAGAGTGCAGTGACATAATCTCAGCTCACTTGCAGCCTCAACCTCCTCAGCTTAAGCTATCTTACCACCTCAGCCCCCTAAGTAGCTGGGACTACAGGCACACACCACCATGCCCAGCCAATTTTTCGAATATTGGGGAGAGATGGAGTTTTGCCATGTTGCCCAAGCTGGTCTTGAACAGTTGAGCTCAAGCAATCCACCCACCTTTGCCTCTCAAAGTGCTGGGATCACCGCATCTGGCCGATCTGGCTATACTCATTTTAAAAAAGCAGACTGTACAAGCTTAGAATGTACGTAGCCTGCCCAAGGATACTGAGCTTAGGATGACCCAGGTGTCCTGACTCCTGATCTGATTCTCTTTCCATTAATGAGGTAATATCCTTTAATGGTTACATATGTTTGTAATTGAACTTAATACCCCAAAGATATGTCTTTTGGATGGAAGAAACGAACATGTTTTATAATGATAAATCTCTCCTTGGAAAAAAAAAAGAAGAAGAAGAAAAAAGAAATTCACATAGATGAATGGTAGAGGGGGGAATAAGATGGATATTAGACAAGAATTTAATTCTGAAAAAAATCTGAACAGCTTACTATTTTTGTTGTGTTTCCATGTGTTCTTACACCCTTAAGTAGTTTGTAATACCTTGCTACTCATAGGCCAATCATTTGAGAATTCTTGCTAACATTTTATCTGGGTTTTTTTTTTTTTTTTTTGAACTCCAACTTTTTAATGACTATTGCTTTCCTATTTGATAAGAAAAAATGTCCAATGTCAGTACTCTTGATAATTCTAGCACATTGTTCTTTTGCTTGAAAACATCCTTTGACTTTTCATTGTTAATTGTCTGATTCTAGTATGTAATAAGGAAAGCTGGGGAGTGGAGACATAGAAGGTAACTGCTTTGCAACCTAAGGTACGGTGTGTGTGTGTGTGGGTGTGTGGTGAGAGGAGGGCATAAAGCTCTTTCCAGAGATCATGGTAAACAGAACCAGAGGGTATGTACTTGAAGTCATGGAGATCAGTGTGGGGTCTGAGTCATGAGATCAGGCAAGTTGTTGATAAGCTCACTGTCTCAGACATTTACTAGCTCGCTTTCAGGCAGCCTGAGAGAGCGAGCTAGTAAATGTCTGGACTTTCCAGGGTCCTGAAACAATTATCTTCAGTAGGCAATGAGTCTGTAGTTTGGAGAAATTCCAGAGGCAAAAAAGCAAAGCCTACAGTGCTGATTTTTGTTTGTCTATTTGTTTAATAATTGGTTCACACCATTGCTTGAATAAACTCTCTAAAGGGGATTTCCAAGAACAGTCATCTGTCATCTTTGGGTTAGGTTCTTTAACAACTTGTCCTTAACCTCTCCTCATGTTACAGAATTTTTGAACTTCTTGCTGTACACAATAGACATTTAGTTTCTTCCCATTAGTGAGTTTTTGAATGCAGTGCTTTGTCTGCCTAGTTCTCCCCTTTTTATTTGTCTGGCAAACTTACTCTTCCTTCATGATGCAATTCATATGGCACGTCCTCTATGAGACTTTCTCTAATAAAATCCTCCACAGCTCCATGTCCAGAGTTTACTCATTCTGGTGTGTTTAGCACTCTATTAAAGTATTTAACTTTCTTTTTTCAAACGTGTTATTATCATTTGGAAACGTCATCAGGGTTAACCAAGGCTCAGTATCTCTTAACAAGCAACATGGTCCTATTATAAACCCAGCATCGGTTTTTCTACTGCTATGAAGGCCATGGCAGGGGCAGGAAACAAAACGTGAAGAAATGTGGCTAATTTTAGCCCTGTTAATTGGTATTGTTATTTTACTATCTCTTGTCGCACTATACATATGTGCTGCCTTTCCTAAATGGAACAGACTCTGCCATAAATTTTAGAACAATTTTCGAGCAGCTGAAATGTTTATTGCACTCAGTGTTTATGCAGTGCGCAGTGTAGGGAGTGTGAATGCAAAGAAGGAAACGCGCACACCACCATCTGGTAGTTGGAGAAGTCTGTGATGAGGGTAGTGAGCAGAGGCAGAATCTGAAAATGAGGAGGAATGGAAAGTGTGTGCATTAGGACTGTTGAGAAGTAAAACTGGACAAATTAATGATTGCAGTGCTTTTAATGCTGGTAGTAAAAGTAAACGCCTTGGTTTGGTGAAAATGAAGAGGTGTTGTCTGGTAGAGAGATCTATGCCCATCTAGAGATCTATGCACAGCAAGGCCTTTTTAGCTGTTTAGGTGGTAATAAAATGGAATTGAACCCCTAATTTATGCCTGAGAAAATTTCTCTGCCTTGCCCCCAAATTCCTGAGAAATGTTGAGGCAAGGAAACGTTTATTCTCATGATCAGTTTGGCTTTCATTATCTGTCTCCACTGAATCCTTGTTTTCTTTTCTTTTTCTTTTTATTATTATACTTTAAGTTCTGGAGCGTATGTGCAGAACGTACAGGTTTGTTACATAGGTGCATACGTGCCGTGGTGGTTTGCTGTATCCATAATCCTGTCATCTATATTAGGCATTTATCTTAATGCTATCCGTCTCCTATCCCCCCCAACTATTCCTCCCCTAGCCCCCCACTCCCCAACAGGCCCCAGTGTGTGATGCTCCCCTCCCTGTGTCCATGTGTTCTCATTGTTCAACACCTAGTTATGAGTGAGAATATGTGGTGTTTGGTTTTCTGTTCTTGTGTCAATTTGCTGAGAATGATGGTTTCCAGCTTTATCCATGTCCCTGCAAAGAACATGAACTCATCCTTTTTTATGACTGCATAGTATTGCATGGCTTATATGTGCCACATTTTCCTTATCCAGTCTGTCATTAATGGGCATTTGGGTTGGTTCGTCTTTGCTATTGTGAATAGTGCCACAGTGAACATATGTGTGCATGTGTCTTTATAATATAATAATTTATAATCCTTTGGGTATGCACCCAGTAATGGGATTGCTGGGTCAAATGTTATTTCTAATACCACACATTTACAACCAGCTGATCTTTGACAAACCTGACAAAAACAAGCAATAGAGAAAGAAATCCCTATTTAATAAATGGTGTTAGGAAAACTGGCTAGCCCTATGCAGAAAGCTAAAACTGGATCCCTTTCTTACACCTTATACAAAAATTAATTTCAGCTGCATTAAAGATTTAAATATGAGACCTAACGCCATAAGAAACCTAGAAGAAAACCTAGACAATACCATTCAGGACATAGGCATGGGCAAAGAGTTCATGACTAAAACACCAAAAGCAATGGCAACAAAAGCCAAAATAGACAAATGGGATCGAATTAAACTAAACAGCTTCTACACAGTGAAAGAAACTATCATTAGAGTGAACTGGCAACCAACAGATTGGGAAAATTTTTTTGCAATCTACCCATCTGATAAAGGGCTAATATCCAGAATCTACAAGGAACTTAAATAAATTAACAAGAATGAAACAAACAACCCAATCAAAAAGTGGGTAAAGGATATGAACAGACATTTCTGAAAAGAAGACATTTATACAACCAACAAACGTATGAGAAAAAGCTCATCATCACTGGTCATTAGAGAAATGCAAATCAAAACCACATTGAGATACCATCTCACACCAGTTAGAATGGCGATCATTAAAAAATCAGGAGACAACAGATGCTGGAGAGGATGTGGAGAAATAGGAACACTTTTACACTGTTGGTGGGAGTGTAAATTAGTTCAACCATTGTGGAAGACAGTGTGGCGATTCTTCGTTAATCCTTGTTTTCTTGTATGCCTTCTGGATGTTTCTTAATTCTGCTTTGGCAGAAGGTCAAATATAGGACTTAGTCTTGATTTATTTGTTCTGCAAAAACAACAACAACAACAACAACACTTGCAGGAGACATGTAAGCATCAGACTTTACTGAAGTTTTGCAGAGGTGGCAGATTTACTTCTTAGTAGTGCAAAGAACTTTAAATGTTAATCACCCTGATCTTAAATGTCATTCAAACTCTGTAGCACATTTTTAATTGTTAATCTCTTCTTTCTCCCCTTTTCTATTTTTTCTTCATTCAAAATCCACTCTCAAATTCCCTGATTATTCATCATGAAAATAAATTTAGCTGTGTCCATTATTGCTTTGTCTACTGTTAACTCATGCTTTGTGAGTCTCAATTTCTATCCTTAAATTTAACAAAGATAGTTCCTCACTAAAATGAATTCTAATACTACCATTATAAAAATATTAATTTTGTCTGGGCATGGTGCCTCATTTCCGTAGTCCCAATGCTTTGGGAGACTGAAGTGGGAAGATTACTTGAAGCTAGGAGTTTGTGAGAACAGTGTGGGCAACAAAGCAAAACCGCATCTCTAGGAAAAAATGAAAAATAAAAATAGCCGGGTATAGTGGTATGCACTTGTATTTTCAGCTACTAGGGAAGCTGAGGCTGGAGGATCACTAGAGTCTAGAAGTTCAGGGTTGCAGTGAGTTATAATCATGCCACTATACTCCAGCTTGGGGGACAGATCAAGATGCTATCTTTAAAAATAAGAAAGAAAATAGGGAATGCCATTCTGGACACTGGCTATTTAAACTAAAGAGTTCCTGCACAGCAAAAGAAACTACCAGCAGAGTAAACAGACAATCTACAGAATGAGAGAAAATTTTTGCCAGCTATGTATCTGATAAAAGTCTAATATCCAGCATCTATAAGGAACTTAAATTTAGAAAACAAAACAAAACATTAAAAATTGGGCAAAGGACACAGACACTTCACAAAAGAAGACATACATGTGGCCAAGAATCATATGAAAAAAAGGCTCAAGTCACTGATCACTAGAGAAATGCAAATCCAAACCATGATGAGATACCATCTCACATCAGTCAGAATGGCTATTACTAAAAAGTCAAAAGCTAACAGATAGGCCAGGCGCAGTGGCTTACGCCTATAATCCCAACACTTTGGGAGGCTGAGATAGGTGGATCACTGGAGGCAAGGAGTTCAAGACCAGCCTGGCCGACTTGGCAAAACCCCATCTCTACTAAAAAATACAAAAATTAGCCAGGTGCGGTGACACACGCCTGTAATCCGAGGTACTCGAGAGGCTGAGGCAGGAGAATTGCTTGAACTTTGGAGGTGGAGGTTGCAGTGAGCTGAGATTGCGCCACTGCACTCCAGCCTGGGTGACAAAGCTAGGCTCTGTCCCAAAACAAAACTAACAGTTGCTGGTGAGGCTGTGGAGAAAGAGGAATGCTTATGCTCTGTTGGTGGGAATGCAAATTCATTCGGCCCCTGCAGAAAGCAGTTTGGAAATTTCTCAAAGAACTTAAAACAGAACTGCCATTCACCCAGTAATCCCATTAATGACTATATACCCAAAGGAAAATAAATTGTTCTACCAGAAAGATAGATGTGCCCTCACGTTCATTATAGCACTATTCACAATAGCAAAGACATGGAGTCAATGCAGGTGCCCACTGCTGGTGGATTGGATAAAGAAAATGTACATGTACACCATGGAATACTATGTAGCCATAGAAGAAAGAAATAATGTCCTTTGCAGCAACATGGATGCAGCTGGAGGCCATTGTTCTAAGTGAATTAATGCAGAAAAATAAAACCAGATACTACATGTTCTCACTTATAAATGTGAGCTAAACATTGGGTACTCATGGACATAAAGATGGGAACAACAGAATCTGGGGACTACTTTTAGGGAGCGAAAGAGGGGAGGAAGATTTGAATAACTATTGGGTACTATGCTGA
>NW_016107317.1:15268081-15291731 GCF_001604975.1 Cebus imitator
GAGCTAAACACTAAACACACATGAACATGCATATGGGAATAACAGACACTGGGGACCACTAGAATGGGGAGGGATGGAGGTGAGAAGGGCTGAAAAACTGCTCATTGTATGCTATGCTCACTACCTGGGTGATGGGATGGATCATTCTTACTTCAAACATCAACATTGTGCAATATAACCATGTAACAAACCTGCATATGAATCTCCTTAATTTAAAATAAAAGTTGAAGTTGCATTAAAATACTAATTTTTGCTCCAATAGAATTGGAAGGAAAATAGATAACTGAGTTTCTTTCTTTTCTTATGAACTTTATTCAATAAATAGTTTAGTCTTTGTGGAGTCAGCAACTGTGCTAGATACAAAGATGGAAAATAGGAAAAATGAAATGTATTTCCTGACATCTTGGAGCATTCTGCAAGGTAGAATTTACAATGACTGGCATGCAATAAAAAGTTTTCAGGGTTGCAAAGAAGCAGAAATACATAGCCCATAATTAGGAGAAAAATTAGTCAATCAAAATGTTCGAGAAATGAAAGACATAAATGAATCTGTAGCTGAGATTATTAAAGAATTCTTTGTTACATACACTCAAGACACTAGCAGAAAGATTTAACATATGTTGAGACATGAGACATAAAAAACAGACTCAAAATTTTATAGATGAAAGCTATGTCTGAGATGAAATATACATGGATGGAATAAGTGGCAGATTAAACATTTAAGAGGGAAATATTAGTGAATTAGAGGAAATGGCAACATGAACTATCCAGAATAAAACAGAGAAAAAGAACTAAAAAAATGTAGTCCTTTTAGACCATCAGTGATGAGTCTGAGAGAACCTTAAGCAGCCATATACACATGTGCTTTGAGTACATGAAGGAGATGCAAGAGAGAGATGTGGCCAAAAAATTTTGAAGAATAATGGGCAAAATGTTCAAATTTGATAAAAAGGTAAACTGACTAAGGAAGATCACCAAAGCTGAAGCACAAGAATCATGAAGAAAGCTAGACTGGTACTTCATAATTGAATAATTTAAAACTATAATGAGAGAATCTTAGAAGCAGCCCGAGGAAAAAAGGTGCTTTACGTAGAGAGAAACAACGGTAGCAGGGTTTACCTGTGAAAGAACACAAGCTAGAAGACTGTAGTGCATCATTAAAAGAAAGAAAAGAGAAACTTGTCAAACTAGAAGTTTTTATTTAGTAAAAGTGTTTATCAAAAATGAAGGTGACAACTCTTAAGAATAGGTACAAGAGAAATAAAGCATACATCTGAACAGAGACCTGTACAGAAATATTCATAGGAACATTCTTCACAAATGAGTGAAGAAAGACTGTAAACAACTCCAATATTTATTAGCTAGTGAATGAGAAAATTAGATGCGGTATATGTATATGATGAAATAATATTCTGCGGCTGGGTGCGGTGCCTCATGCCTGTAATCCCAGCACTTTGGGAGGCAGAGGCAGGTAGATCACCTGAGGTCAGGATTTTGAGACCAACCTGGCCAACATGGCAAAACTCCATCTCTACTAAAAATACAAAAAATGAGCTGGGCGTGGTGGTGGGTGCCTGTAATCCCAGCTACTTGGAAGGCTGAGGCAGGAGAATTGCTGAACCTGGAAGGCGGAGGTTGCAGTGAGCTGAGATTGCGCCATAGCACTCCAGCCTGGGTAACAGAGTGAGATTCTGTCTAAAAAAAAAATAAAAAGAAGAAAGAATATTCTGCAGTTAAAGGCATGAACTACATTTACACACTTCAATACTGAGTAATCTCAAAAACATTATGCTCTGTGAAAGAAGGCAGATATGAAAGATTATATATTGTGAAATTTCATTTTTATAAGCTGTAGAGAAGGGGCAAATTCTACTTATATGGGGTATCTAAAATAGTTAATCTCATAGAAACAGAGAGTAGAATGGTACTTGCCAAGAGGTGATGGAAAGGGAAAGAGGTAGTTGCTGTTCAGTGGGTATACAGTTACGCAAAATAAGTTCTAGAGATTAATTGTGCAGTGTGTCTGTGGTTAACAATGTGTATGTATTTGTACACTTAAGAAATTGTCCTGCCTATTTCTTTCATGTAATTAGAGAGGATGGGATCTGTTTTTCCCCAACATACCATTCTCTGAATTCTGTTTTTCTTCCAAGAACTTTAAAATGCTTGATTTTAAAAGCTGTGAAACACTACAAAAGTGCATGCATGCATCTTTGTTATATGTTGCAAAACACTGGTTTAATGACTGGTTAATTTGTTGCTTTAGAGTGACTATCAAAATGACTTAAAACATTTCTCCTGAGTGAATACCAGAAATGGACTGGTTGAGACATATGGCAGGTTATACATCTAACTTTACAAGAAACTATGAAGCAGTTTTTCAAAGTGGTTGTACTGTTTTATGTTCCCACCAGCAGTATACAAAAGTTCCAGCTATTAGACCAAATGGCATGAAAACTTTGAACAGCCAGATGGTTTAAATAGAGATGTACACATACACACACATTTACAACCGGTGGAAAAACTTAAAAATCCAATGCTATCCCAGCACTTTGGGAGGCCGAGACGGGTGGATCGCAAGGTCAGGAGATTGAGACCATACTGGCTTACACAGTGAAACCCCGTCTCTACTAAAAATACAAAAAATTAGCTGGCCCTGTTGGCATGCACCTGTAGTCCCAGCTACTTGGGAGGCTGAGGCTCGGGAGATTCCCTTGAACCTGGGAGGCGGAGGTTGCAGTGAGCTGAGATCGCACCACTGCACCCCAGCCTGGGCAAAAGAGCGAGACTGTGTTTTCAAAAACAAAGAAACAAATTCAATGCTATATATGATATTGTATATTAATCACATCAGTCACTTTAGAAAGTGCTAGTTTGGTTGAGTGGAGTAAGGAATTCAGTGATCAGTCACATTAATATAGTAAATGGAAGGTGATGGGAATTAAAATTAAGACAGCGGGACTAGGAAAGACCAGGAAGAAAAAACTAGGAAACTCCAGAAATAACCTGAAGGATGGAACTAATTTGATGTGGGATACAAGGAGGGCAAAGAATGAAAAATAATTCTGAGATTTGGGGCTATGACCCTAAAAGGGGTATTTATAATGTAAAGAAATGTCAGGAGGAGATTGTTTGAAGGCAAGATGGGAGAAACAGACACATATTGTTCATAGTATTTTATGAAATGGATACATATTGTTTATAGTGTTTTAATAAAGATTTCTAGCTGGAAGGCCTGGAACTTAGAACGTAGGGTGGGAGAACAGATTTGGGGAGTCATGTCCACAGCACTGCAGTGGAAGACGTGGGAAGTTGTTGAGATCGCACAGGGAAAAATGAGGAGAGCTAAACTCTATGACAGAGCATTAAGTAACACATTTATTTATGAAACTAGAGGAAAAGCAACCAGCAACCACAGCAAGAGAAAACAAAGAGAAAAAAGAAAGAAAATTCAGATGGTGGGCTTCTAGGGGATCTAAGGAAGGAGAAAAACCAAGTCAACTCTATGCTTTAGAAGCCTATATTTAATATGCTTTGCAAAAGGATTGGATGGAAAACAATACAATTCATGATATTCAGTAGCGTTTTTTTTAAAGTTTAAAAGAAACAGTGATTATCTCTAAATGAGGCAGGAAAATGGCCACTGAACTTAGGTAATGAGTTTCTCAGCATTTTGATCTGGAGTTATTTACAACTTAGCAATCAAGGAAGTGTTCCAAATAAACAATGACTCATGTCTGACTGAGACCTTGTAGCCAACCTCACACAGAGTGAAGGGCTAAATCTTTTATCAGAGTGAAAAAATATAGTGCTGTATTACTAAGAGATAATTATTTGGTTCATAACATTTTGATTAGTAATTATAAATAGAGATCACAATTAAAACCATAGTCTCTAAGGTAGAGGATCATCTAATGATAAAAATATTTGCTGATTCAGCTTTAGCACCAACAGTGCACGCTAGAGAATTGCCAGCAGCCTGCATTTTGCCTCAAGCTGTGTAGTTAACCCAGAGCAGATATTAATTTAGGATGTTACTGCTTATGTCATCAGATGTTCTTATTTACAGACTGTGACCCTGTTAATTTGCAGTCTAAGATTGTAATCATAATTTTTACTGGTTCACTTTGTTAACACATAGCTTTCTTGTTTTCCTTATTTGTTAGTACCTTTATGGGAGGGCTTGACACCTGGTCTTTGGGAAAATCTCTCCTAAAAACAGCTAAAGATGAACTGTGATAAATACATGAAATGTATTGTAAAATGTTCCCCTATCAGAAGACTTTTGAATTAAATTTATTAATATCTTACCCACTCATTCACCCCAAAACACTACTAAGCATTATGCCTCTTATTATGCTAGGAGGGCTGGATGTATATGAAGAAGGAGGCCATTTCTATCCTTTGAATTATTCATATTTTAGCAGTTTACAAAGTTATGTAACAATTTGTTTTTCAAAAGTTCTACTTTAAGTCGGTTGCTCAGAAATGAGAATGTGTTATAGTTTGTCATATAAACAGAACATACTAATCTGGCAAGTCAACTCCAGTCCTACATAGCCCCAGACACATGCTGTTACTGAACCTAATCCTCATATAGAACAATATTTATTTGAGAAAAATGCATTCGGAAATGCCACCAGAATGCCAAGAAGATCACACCTCAGCAGCGATATCCTGCCTTTCTGCCACTGGCCCTACCTTTTTAGAGAGTAAGAGCTAGAACCACAGCTTTGAAGTGCCGATGGGAGTCCTGCTTGGGGAGAACCTGGCTGAGCTGGGGCTGGACTGACGGGAGCCTTTGACAGGAGAATCACACTGGGGAGGGGTGTCTATTCCCTAGATGTCAGTTTTCTTTTCTTTTGAAAGACTCAGGGGACAGTCTGTTTATGTCTCCTGCCTCAGAAAAGGGTCAAATGGCGGCATGCTGATAGAGTATATTCCAATGCATATAGTATTTGATCTGTCCAGGAAATGTCAACATTGACCCTGCTAAATTTAGACAGAGGCTGTTTAGTCTTCTCAGATTCCAGGAGCTCAAACTACTTATTAAAAACCTCTCAGTTGGAAATAAGACCATAGATCTGTTGGCCTTCTGCTGAATCATTAAGCCGTAGATACCACTTTTACTGAGTAGGATATAACTTCAGTCGTTGAAGAGGAGATTATTTGCAGTGGTACATGTCACCATAGTTACTGGATTTTCAAGCAGAGCTGTTGAAATGGAGCTCAAAAGTTGCGCAGAAGCAGGTCTACCTTGCACTGTCTTCAAAAGGACTGTGTAGGGGAGAGGGAGAATGATTCATGGATTGGACGCCATTTGATCTATGATTGCTCAAGGGCATGGGTGAAGAGATAGGCAATATGTGTGTTCATATCAATATGTTGCAACATTAAGACAGAACTATGTATTTCACCATCAACCTACTATAAACAAACAAACCAATGAACAATCTCTTCTCTCATAATTTTGTGGCTTAAATAAATGCAACATTTATGAATACACAGAAGTGATATTAGATTTGATTCTTTTAAGAATCTTAATTGCCATTCTAGAAGCTATTCACATTAAAGTGAATTTATTCATTGTAAAATAGCCAATATTTATTGTGTTTTTATTTGTAATTGTTGGGAGACAGTGTACTTGACACTGTAGTAAATGTAATGGAAATTTCATGGGAAAATCAACATCAAATTTTAGAACTGAAAGGAAATGTAGATTATATAAAGGGATTTTTAAAAGTTAATGGAAAATGAAATTAAAAGAAAAATTTTTGGTTATATACAACCCTGCAAAGGACCTAACATTGTAGGTCAGTAAGGACTACTTTAATCCTTTGCAGATACAATATAACTTTTTATTAAAGGACAATTATAACCATTTAGCATCTGCCATCCTCCGTATATTACTGCTCCAACTCTAACCCTACCCATTGCACTCTTTGTATGAATCCCCCACCCCATACCATATGAACTAGCTGCTTTCAGCCTGTTCCATTATTACAAGTTAATTAAAACCTTTCAACCTTCCAAAAAGCTTAGGAATATAATATTATAACTTTTTCCAATATTTCCCTTGATATTTTGCCAACACCCTAAGTAAATCTCAACACCATACCCCATATTTAATCTTATTTATACTAGCCACATCAAGCCTAGTTGTCTACTCTATCTTATCAGGATGAGCATTCAATTTAAAATATGCCCTAATTGGCATGAGACCAGCAGTATTTACTCATTATAATGAATGCCCTAACCACTAATATCTTCCTAGGAACGTTACATGATATGCATATACCAGAACTCTACACCATACATTTTGTCACCAAAACCCTCCTTTTAATGACCTGCTTTTTATGAATTCCAGCATCATGTCCTCATTTCATTATGATCGGCTTATACATCTTCTATGAAAAAAACTTCTTACCACTTACACTAGCACTCTGCAAATGTCATATCTCTATGCCCATCCTAATATCTAGTATTCCACTTCAAACATAAGAAATATGTCTGATAAAAGAGTTATTCTGATAGAGTAAATAATAGAGGTTTAAACACTCTTATTTCTAGAATTATAGGAGCTGAATCTATCCCTCAGAATCAGAAATTCTCCATGCTACCTAATATACCATATCCTATAGTTAGGTCAGCTAAATAAGCTATAGGGTCCATACCCCAAAAATGTTAGTTTACACCCTTCCTGTACTAATGAACCCTCTAACCAAATTTATCATCTTTTCATTATCTTTACAGGAATTCTCATCACAATGATAGACTCACATTGACTTCTCAACTGAATGGGCCTAGAAATAAATAGACTAGCCATTATTCCAATTCTAATTAAAAAAGCAAACCCCTGCTTTACAGAAGCAGCTACCAATTACTTTCTTACACAAGCAATTGCATCCATAATCCTCATAACAGGTGTTATTACTGTACTCTGGATGATGAATAATCATACGCTCAATTTATCAAGCAGCATCTTTAATAGTAATAGCCTTAACAATAAAATTAGGCATATCTCCCTTCCACTCTTTAGTCCCAGAAGTAACCCAAGGAATTTCACTAACATCTGGCATAATCCTTCCTACAGGACAAAAACTAGCCCCTATTTCCATTATATTTCAAATTTTCTCCTCAACGAACCTAAACATTTTAGTAGCAATTGCGACATCATCTATTCTATAAGAGGGCTGAGGAGGACTCAACCAAATACAACTGCAAAAAATCTTAGCCTACTCATCAGTTGCTCACATGGGCCAAATGATTACAATCTTAACATATAACTTAAACATTACTATCCTAAACCTAATTATCTATCTTATTTTGTCAGTAGCTATATTTATAGCATTTAAAGCAAGCATAAGCACTACAACTCTTTTACTATCACATGCCTTATTTTTCAACATAAGCTCCACCAAAGTCAAGATACTTTTGTAAGCAATGCTATCAGCCATTTAGTCCATCCCTAGATAGCTGAGGGTTCTGTGAATTTAACCATGTCACTGTAGTCCTTTTTCATATTATTAACTAAGGAAAAATGGGTGCCATTTATAGCTATTTAAATAATAGGAAGCAAAAAGAAGTTAGAAGAAACCAAATCAGAACTGCAAGGTTGATGCCTAATGATTCTCCATCAAAACTGTTAGGCTGACAAGATTAATTTTCTCCTTGCAAATGGACGTGGATGATCTGTCACCACAGGCTTCATCCCTTCTTAAAACATCTCGTCTCTTCTTAAAACAAGCTATCCATTTGTAAATGGATTTTTGGGGGGCATTGTCTCCGTAAACTTTTCATAAAGTGTCAATGACTTCACCATTTTTCCATCCAAATTTTACTTTAATTATATCTGTTCTTGCTTTAATGTTAGCAAAAAGCACGTTGCTCTGATGGGGTGCTTCTCAAACTTATGTCTTACCCTTCTTAGTGACTCAGGTTGGATTCTGTTCAGCCATGTTATAACAAATTACTAGGAATTTATTTTGGTGTAAAAAATGTTGAAACCCTTAGATAGTTTTTTCCATTATATGAATTTTTCATGATTTTTTGAAGACTATCATCAAGTCTTCAAATCTTAAACATGAGAGAGACCCTAAGGATTTTCTCTTGTAATATTTCCAGTTTTCAAATGACAAAGCAAAGTTCCATATTGATTAAGTAATGTGGTGAAGGTAACACAGCTAGTTAAATGTGGAACTAAGTCTAAAACCAAATATTCTAACTCCTGAGTCAAGAGATTAGGAGAAACATGACAAATATCAAATCTAGAGAGTTTCTACTCCTCACAATGTAAAGCAGAAAACAAAATAAATACACATGAAAGAACTAGAATATTACTATAGAGGGTGAGAGTTTGGAATTAAGGATAAGGGTGTTCCCACTAAATTTGCTTTAAAATTTCTTGTTAAATTTTAAGGTGTATGTCTTCTAAAAATGTGGGTTACAGTTTGTGAGATCAGCTTCTGGGGTACATGTGCAGAATGTGAAGGTTTGTTACATAGGTATACCTGTGCCATGGTGGTTTGCTGCACCCATCAACCCGTCATCTACATTAAGTATTTATCCTAATGCTATTCCTCCCCAAGCCCCCCAACCCCCCGATAGGCCCAGTGTGTGATGTTCCACTCCCTGTGTCCATGTGTTCTCATTGTTCAACTCCCACTTATGAGTGAGAACATGTGATGTTTGGTTTTCTGTTCTTGTGTTAGTTTGCTGAGAATGATGATTTCTAGCTTCATCCATGTTCCTGCAAAAAACATGAACTTATCCTTTTTTATGGCTGCATAGTATTCCATGGTGTATATATGCCACATTTTCTTTATCTAGTCTATTATTGATGGATATTTGGGTTGGATCCAAGTCTTTGCTATTGTGAACAGTGATGTAATAAACATACATGTATATGTGTCTTTATAGTAGAATGATTTATTATCTTTTGGGTATATACTCAGTAATGGGATTGCTGGGTCAAGTGGCATTTCTAGTTCTAGATCCCTGAGAAATTGCCATACTGTCTTCCACAATGGTTGAATTAATTTATACTCCCACCAACAGTGTAAAAGCATTCCTGTTTCTCCACATCCTCTCCAGCATCTGTTGTTTCCTGAGTTTTTAAAATTTTTATATGATCGCCATTCTAACTTGTGTGAGATGATACCTCAATGTGGTTTTGATTTGCATTCTCTAGTGACCAGTGATGATGAGCTTTTTTTTGCATGTTTGTTGGCTGCATAAATGTCTTCTTTTGGGAAATATCTGTTGATATCCTTCTCCCACTTTTTGATGGGGTTGTTTGTTTTATTCTTGTAAATTTGTTTAAATTCTTTGTAGATTCTGGATGTTAGCCCTTTGTCAGATGGATAGATTGCAAAATTTTTCTCCCATGCTGTAGGTTGCCTGTTCACGCTCATGATAGTATCTTTTGCTGTGCAGAAAGTCTTTAGTTTAAATAGATCTCATTTGTCTATTTTGGCTTTTGTTGTCATTGCTTTTGGTGTTTTAGTCATGAAGTCTTTGCCCATGCCTATGTCCTGAATGGTATTGCCCAGGTTTTCTTCTAGGGTTTTTATGGTTTTAGGTCTTATGGCTAAGTCTTTAATCCATCTAGAGTTAATTTTTGTATGAGGTGTGAGAAAGGGATCCAATTTCAGCTTTCTGCATTTGGCTAGCCTGTTTTCAGAGCACCATTTATTAAGCAGGGAATTCTTTCTCTATTGCTTGTTTTTGCCAGGTTTGTCAAAGATCAGATGGTTTTGGATGTGTGGTATTATTTTTGAGGGCTCTGTTATGTTTCATTGGTCTATATATCTGTTTAGGTACAAGTAACATGCTGTTATGGTTACTGTAGCTTTGTAGTATAGTTTGAAGTCAGGTAGCATGACACCTTCAGCTTTGTTCTTTTTGCTTAGGATTGTAGTGGCTATGCAGGCTCTTTTTTGTTTCCATATGAAATTTAAAGTAGTTTTTTCCAATTCTGTGAAGAAAGTCAGTGTGGTAGCTTGATGGGGATAGCGTTGAATCTATAAATTACTTTTGAGTAGTATGGCCATTTTCGTGGTATTGATTCTTCCTATCCATGAGCATGAAATGTATTTTCATTTGTTTGTGTCCTCTCTTATTTTCTTGAGTAGTGGTTTGTTGTTCTCCTTGAAGAGGTCCTTTGTATCCCTTGTAAGTATTATTCCTAGGTATCTTATTCTCTTTGTAGCAATTGTGAATGGGAATTCATTAATGGTTTGGCTCTCTGCTTGTCTGTTATTGGTGTGTAGGAATGCTTGTGATTTTTGCTCATTAATTTTGTATTTTGATACTTCGTTGAATTTGCTTATCAGCTTAAGGAGATTTTGGGCTGAGATGATGGGATTTCTAAATATACAATCATGTTGTCTAGAAACAGAGACAATTTGACTTCCTCTTTTCCGATTTAAACACTATTTCTTTCTCTTGCCTGATTGCCCTGGCCAGAACTTGCAATACTATGTTGAATAGGAGTGGTGAGAGAGGGCATCCTTGTCTTGTGCTGGTTTTCAAAGGGAATGCTTCCAGTTTTTGCCCATTTATTATGATATTGAGTGTGGGTTTGTCATAAATAACTCATTATTTTGAGATATGTTCCATTAATACCTAGTTTATTGAGAGTTTTTCTTTTTTCTTTTTTTTTTTTTTACCATGAAAGGCTGTTGAAATTTGTCAAAGGCCTTCTCTGCATCTATTCAGATAATCATATGGCTTTGTCATTGGTTCTGTTTGTGCCATGGATTACATTTATTGATTTGTGTAAGTTGAACAGCCTTGCATCCCAGGGATGAAGCTGACTTGATTGTGGTGTATAAGCTTTTTGATATGCTGCTGGATTCATTTTGCCAGTATTGTATTGAGGATTTTCACATCAAAGTTCGTCGGGGATATTGGCTTGAAATTTTCTTTTTTTTTGTTGCGTCTTTGCCAGGTTTTGGTATCAGAATGTTCCTAGCCTCATAAAATGAGTGAGGGAGGAGTCCCTCTTTTTCTATTGTTTGGAATAGTTTTAGAAGAATGGTACCAGCTTTTTGTACCTCTGGTAGAATTCAGCTGTAAATCCATCTGGTCCTGGACTTTTTTTAGTTGGTAGGTTATTGATTACTGCCTCAATTGCAGACCTTGTTACTGGTCTATTCAGGGATTTGGATTCTTCCTGGTTCAGTCTTGGTGGGGTGTATATGTCCAGGAATTCATCCATTTCTTCTAGATTTTCTAGTTTATTTGCATATAGGTGTTTATAGTATTCCCTGATGGTAGTTTGTAATTCTGTGGGATCAGTGGTGATATCCCCCTTATCATTTTTTATTGCATCTATATGATTCTTCTCTCTTTTCTTCCTTATTAGTCTGGCTAGTGGTCTATCTATTTTGTTGATCTTTTCAAAAAACCAGTTCCAGGATTCATTGTCTTTTTGTGTCTCTATCTCCTTCAGTTCTGCTCTGATTTTAGTTATTTCTTATCTTCTGCTAGCTTTTGAATTTGTTTGCTCTTGTTTCTCTAGTTCTTTTCATTGTGATATTAGGGCTTCAATTTTAGATCTTTCCTGCTTTCTCTTGTTGGAATTTAGTGCTATAAATTTCCCTCTACATACTGCTTTAAATGTGTCCTAGAGATTCTAGCACTTTGTGTCTTCATTCTCATTGGCTTCAAAGAACATCTTTATTTCTGTCTTAATTTTATTATTTACCCCGTAGTCATTCAGGAGCAAGTTGTTTAGTTTCCATGTGGTTGTGTGGTTTTGAGAGTTTCCTAATCCTGCGTTCTAATTTGCTTTTACTGTGGTCTGAGAGACTGTTATGATTTCCGTTCTTTTGCATTTGCTGAGGAGTGTTTTACTTCCAATTATGTGGTTGATTTAAAAATAAGTGCACTGTTGTGCTGAGAAGAATGTATATTCTATTGATTTGGGGTAGAGAGTTCTGGACCTATTAGGTCCACTTGGTCCAGAGGTGAGTTCAAGTCTTAGATATCCTTGTTAATTTTCTGTCTCATTGCTCTGTCTAATATCAACAGTGGGGTGTTAAAGTCTCCCACTGTTATTGTATGGGAGTCTAAGTCTCTGTAGGTTTCTGAGAACTTGCTTCATGTATCTGGGTGCTCCTGTATTGGGTGCATATATATTTAGGATAGTTAGCTCTTCTTGTTGCATTGATCACTTTACCATTATGTACTGCCCTTCTTTGTCTCTTGACCTTTGTTAGCTTAGTCTTTTATCAGAGACTAGGATTGCAACCCCTGCTTCTTTTTGCTTTCCATTTGCTTGGTAAATATTACTCCATCCTTTTGTTTTGAGCCTATGTGTGTGTTTGTACACTGATGGGTCTTGAGTCTTTATCCAATTTGCCCATCTGTGTCTTTTAATTGGGGCATTTATATTATGTGTGAATTTGATCCTGTCATTATGATACTAACAGTTTGTTTTGCACATTAGTTGATGCAGTTTCTTCATAGTGTTGATGGTCTTTACAATTTGGTATGTTTTGCAGTGGCTGTTATCGGTTGTTTCTTTCCATGTTTAGTGCTTCCTTCAGGAGCTCTTGTAAGGCAGTCCTGGTGGTGACAAAATCTCTCAGCGTTTGCTTGTCTGTAAAGGATTTTATTTCTCCTTTTCTTATGAAGCTAAGTTTGGCTGGATATGAAATTCTGGGTTGAAAATTCTTTTCTTTAAGAATGTTGAATATTGGTCCTCACTCTTGTAGGACTTGTAGGGTTTCTGCAGAGAGATCTGTTGTTAGTCTGATGGGCCTCCCTTTGTAGGTAATCCAACCTTTGTCTCTGACTGCTCTTAACATATTTTCCTTCATTTCAACCTTGGTGAATCTGGTGATTATGTGTCTTGGGGTTGCTCTTCTCGAGAAGTACTTTTGTGGTGGTCTCTGTATTTCCCAAATTTGGCTGCCTCTCTAAGTTGGGGAAGTTCTCCTGGATAATATCCTGAAGAGTGTTTTCCAACTTCGTTCTGTTTTCCCCGTCACTTTCAGGTACATTGGTCTTTTCACATAGTTTCATATTTCTTGGAGGCTTTGTTTCTTTTCACTCTTTTTTCTCTAATTTTGTCTTCTCACATTATTTCATTGAGTTGATCTTCAATTTCTGATATCCTTTCTTCTGCTTAATGGATTCGTCCTGGTGACATAGGCACCAAAGGGAACTTCCTGTTCTGCTGATTGTGAAGACCATGGGAGAAGCTAGGACCATGGGTGCATGCCACGATGCCTGGCTAATTTTTGTATTTTTATTAGAGATAAGGTTTCACCATGTTGGCCAGGCTGTTCTCGAACTTTGACCTCTGGTGGTTTGCCCACCTTGGGCTTCTAAAGTGCTGGGATTACAGGTGTGAGTCACTGTGCCCAGCCAGCCAACACTTATTTTGATTGTCTTCACAATCAGCAGACCAGGAATGCACAGTTCTGGGCCAGAATGCACCGTTCTTCCTGGTGCAGCCTCTTACGGCTTCCCTTGGCTAGGGAAGGGAAATCCCCTGATCTCTTGTACTTCTTTGGTGAGCTGATGCCCCACCCTGCTTCAGCTTGCCTTCCGTGGACTACACCCACTGTTCAACGAGTCCCTATGAGATGAACTGGGTACCATAGTTGGAAATGCAGAAATCATCCACCTTCTGCATCAGTCTCACTGGGAGCTGCAGACCAGAGCTGTTGCTATTCAGCCATCTTGCCAGCAGATCTCAAGACCTGCTTTGTTTTTAAAGTTAAACCATGCAGAAAAGTATAGAGAAGGTTATAAAAGACATTTATGTACCAGTTAACAACTGAAAATTAAGTTTTTCCATTTTGCTTTAAGTCTCTTTCTACCTCTTTCTCTAAACCAGAGGAATATCACATTGCAGATAAAGTTGTTGCTCTTCGTCCTCATTTATAGCTTCATTTTCCTCCTGGACCCTATCCCAGCCAATCACTGTCACAAATGCATTTTTCACCAAATATTTAATGAGTCCCTACTATGGGAGTTCTAGGTGCCCCAAATACATCAATAAAAATGGTTCTTAACAAAGAATATTTTACATTTTAGAGCAGGAATTTGGTAAGTATTCATTTTTAATATTCATGCCTATATGTAGATATACACATGAATAACATGTTTTTTCTGTGTGTTTTTTCCCATTTTTTTCATTATAGTAAAATACACATAAAATGCACCATCTTAACTGTTCAGATCAGTGGCATTACATACATTCATCATGTTGTGCAGTCATCACCACAGTCCATCTCCAAAACTTATTTTATCTTATAAAACTGAAACTCTGTATCCATTAAATAATAACTCCCCATTTTCCCCTTGATGCATCCCTTAGCAACTACCACTTGTTTTGTCTGTGTGATTTTGACTACACTAAATACTTCATGTACATGGAATCATACCATATTTATCTTTTTGTGATTGGCTGATTTCACTTAGCCTCAACGTTCATTCATGTTGTAGCATATGTCAGCATGTCCTCCCTTTTTAAGGCTGAATAATATTTTATTGTATGCATGTGCCATATTTTGCTTATCCACTTATATGTTGATGGAAGGTGGATTGCTTCCACATTTTAGCTATTGTGAATAATGCTGCTGTGAACATGGATATACAGATATCTCTTAGAGACTCATCTTTTAATTATTTTGGATATCGACCCAGAAGTGAAATTGTTGAATAATATGATAACTTTATAATTTTTGAGGGACATCCATTCTGTTTTTCATAGTTGCTGTACCATTTTACATTCTCCCCATCATGTACAAGAGCTCCAACTTCTCCATGGAGTCTCATTCTGTTGCACAGGCTGGAGGGCAGTGGCATGATCTCGGCTCACTGCAGCCTCCACCTCCTGAGTTCAAGCACTTCTCCTGCCTCAGCCTCATGAGAAGCTGGCACCACAGGTGCATGCCACCATGCCTGGCTAATTTTTGTATTTTTAGTAGAGATGAGGTTTCACCATTTTGGCCAGGCTGTTGTTCTCAAACTTTGACCTCAGGTGATTGGCCCACCTTGGCCTCCCAAAGTGCTGGGATTACAGGTGTGAGTCACTGTGCCCAGCCAACCAACACTTATTTTCTATTTCTTTTGATAGAAGTCATACTAATGGGTGTAAGGTAATATCACATTTGACTTTTGATTTGCATTTCCCTAATTATTAGTGATGTTAAGCACATTTTTATGTGCTTATTGGCTATTTGTATATCTTCTTTAGAGAAATGTCTATTTAAGTCCTTTGCCTATTTTCAATTGGATTATTTTTATGTTGTTGAGCTTTAGGATATATTCCAGATATTAATCCTTTATCACAGTGGTCACCAATCTTTTTGGCATGAAGGGCAAGTTTTGTGGAGGACAGTTTTTTCACAGATGGAGAGGGGGAATGGTTTCAAAATAATTCAGGTGCATTACATTTACTGTGTACTTTATTTTTATTATTATTACATAGTAATATATAATTAAATAATTATACAACTCACCATAATGTAGAATCACTGGGAGCCCTGAGCTTGTTTTCCTGCAACTAGTTGGTGCCATGTGAGGGTAATGGGAGACAGTGGTAGATCATCGGGCATTAGATTCTCATAAGGAGTGCACAACCTAGATCCCTTGCATGCGCAGTTCACAATAAGGTTCAGCTCCTATGAGAATCTAATGCTGCCACTGATCTGACAGGAGGTGGAGCTCAGCTTTACTCACTGGCCCATACTGACCTCCTGCTTTGAGGCCCAGTTCCTAATAGGCTACCAGTACTGGGGATTGGGGGTCCCTTGTCTTACACATAATTTGCAAATGTTTTCTCCTGTTCTGTGGGTTGCCTGTTGATAGTGTCTTTGGATGCACAGATTTTATACACACACACACACACACACACACACGCACACACACCCCAACTATACGTAATTTGCAAATATTTTCTCCCATTCTGTGGGTTGCCCGTTGATAGTGTCTTTGGATGCACAGATTATTAAGATAGTCATTAAGTCCAATTTGTCCAATTTTGTTATTGCCTGTGCCTTTGTTGTCCCATATCCAAAAATTCATTGCCAAATCTAATGTCATGAGACATTTTCCCTGTATTTTCTTCTATGAGTTTTATGGTTCTAGGTCTTTGATCCCTTTTGAGTTAATTTTCATATATGGTTTTAGGTAAGGGTCCAACTTTATCCTTCCATATGTGGGTATCCAGTTTACCCAGCACCATTTGTTGAAGAGACTGCCCCTTCCCCCCACTGAATGGTTTTGGCACCTTTATAAAAAATCATTTGACTATATATGTGGGGGTTTACTTCTGGATCTCTATTCTGTTTCTTTGGTCTATACATCTGTCTTTATGCTAATACCACACTGTCTTGAATACTATAGCTTTTAAAATGCATATAATGTGCATCATACTCTGTATGTTAATCTGCAATTTCAGCTCACTTTTTCCATTCAGCATTGTGTTTTTGAGATCTAATGTTGATAGATTAAGTTCATTTTTAGCTTCTTTATAATATTGATATTGTACTTACTCATTCCTCTATTGAAGGTCGTTGAGAACGAATCAAATTTTCACTACTGGGATAAGATTGCAGTGCCATACTTATAATGGTCTACGGTGCACATATTTAAGTCTCTTCTCTCTGAGATATTTACCTAGGAATGGGTTTGCTGAGTCTTAGGGTAAATAAATTTTCAATTTTCCTAGATGCTGCTGAGTTACTTACTAAAGCTACCATACCATTTGTTATCCTCATCAGTAGTGATTTTCACCTAGAAAGTATTTACAATTCATGGTCATGTAATCTCTTTGATGACATATATAAGCATTACATGTTTTCTCTTTTGCAGGGAAGAGTGTATTTTTGTTAAGGGCACTTTGAGATTAATATCTATTAAATAGGAAAAGCAGGGTTCAGTCCTTCTGCATATATGTTAGTCTGAAGTAAAATGAAACAAGTTCTTTAAAGAAGTAAGAGCATAGGTGATCCAAAACTACTGGAAATAATACACTATTGGGAGTGAGAGTATAAGTTTATTATGCGAGAACCTGAAAATTATAAGAATATTGTCTAAAAATTGGATTCAATGGAGTATTTTTCAAGCTGTGTTATGAAACTGATTTCTATTGTTAAAACTCCATTCGTTTGGAAAAATTTCTTCTAAATCCTGGCAAAGAGCTTATGCTAAAGAGTTAGAAGACTGACTTAAATATTTTTTTAACAAGAGTTTACCTTCTCTAATCAGGTAAGCACAATGTCAAATATAAATGGAAATTACTGACAATTAAGAGGAGATTATACAATTGCTGGTTATTCAGCTAAGAGTTTACTTCATAATGAAATTAGCTGGATTGAAATGTTTAAAAGTCAAAATATGAAAATTTACATAAATTTTCAAATTTACAAAATATGAAAAATTACATAAATTATAGTCTTTTGAATTTCAGAGTATTTTAAAAAAATCCAGTGAGTCCTTGAATCATCTAGTGATTTTTGAAATTCATGGCAGAGACCAAAGTTTGACAGACAATATTTTGAGTCTGAATGTCTTTCCCTTTTGGTCTCAAAATCCATGGCCTCAGAGGATTTATGGCCAAGAGATGTTTCCAAAAACATCTATGTGAGAAAAGTGCATGATGTTTTCAGACCCTCAAGAAGATAAAGATTCCGCAGAAGGGGGACTATGGAACAAGTTCTGAGCAAGAGAGAGCTTAGATGCCAGTGAATATGTAAGAAGGGCTTCATATTTTTCTTAGCTATGAGAAAATTAACTACTCATTTGGACCTGTGCCACCAGAATTTCCTAAGTGTGCTCTCATTAGAACATTATGACTGCTGGAGAAGAGTACACAGTACCCTGAAGACTAATCCTTCTTAGCCTTCACTCTCAGCCTCCCCACCTGACTGAAGCCTGCTGTGAGCACATTCCTGAACAGGACTTAGTGAAGTAGGATCAAGGATCAATTACTCAGACCTCTTAGGGAGTCATACTAAGAGCCCTAACCTAAGTCATAGGGCTTACACTCCATAT
This sequence comes from Cebus imitator, assembly GCF_001604975.1. NCBI lineage: Eukaryota > Metazoa > Chordata > Mammalia > Primates > Cebidae > Cebus > Cebus imitator. Next base: position 15,286,100 of record NW_016107317.1, read on the forward strand.
GAATGGTCAGAGAAGGATAGAGATAGCTCATTGTGTTTCCCCTGGGCCAAGAAGGGATTTTGGAGAGCATCTGAATATTTTCTGTGCTCCAAAAGGGACACAGCAGTAGCCAAGAAGACTCTTGCAGATCAGAAGTAGCATTGCATTTGTTAGAATAAGGCAGCAGCAAATCTGCCTGCAACCTGTGAATGGAGGCTGGATGAAGAATGAGATATATTCCAGATTCCAGTAACTGGAGACTAACCAGACACAAGGACAGTTGGAGTAGCTGACATGAGTATGAAAGTGCCATTGTTTAAATCTTCCCCAAACTTGTACACAACCAAAGGGACTGGAAGGAAAGTATAAATTGACTCAGAAAAAGTGTCAGTTGACTGAGAAAACCCTGAATTATTATTATTTTTGCTCTGAATTTACAAAGAGTAAGCTGCTGCCATCAGGTAGAATGGAGATTGTATTAGTCTTCTCTTACTGCTGTAAAGAACTACCAGAGACAGGATGATTTATGAAGAAAAGAGGTTTAATTGACTCACAGTTCCACATAGCTGGGAGGTCTTGGGAAACTTACAATTATGATAGAAGGCAAAGGGGAAGCAGGCACAGTCTTCACATGTCAGAGCAGGAGAGAGAGAGTGAGCGAGAGGAGAAGTGCCACACTTTTAAACCACCAGATATAATGAGAACTCACTCACTATCACAATAATAGTGTGGGGGAAGTCCACCCCCATCATCCATTTACTTCCCACCATGTCCCTCCTTCAACATGTAGGAATTACAATTAAACATGAGATTTGGGTGGGGACACAGAGCAAACCATATGAGAGGTTCAAGATAAAAAATAAGCACAATTATAGACAACAAATTGGCATTATTTGTACATTTGATTTCATAGTTGAAAAATCTGTATTCATTTTATAATTTTATCTCCATCAATACTTTTGATAACCTATATTTTTTGACAGGACTAAGAAAGAAAAAGTGGAAAGCACTGATTAGCTTTCTGATGTAACTAAACTGACTTAAAATTTAAATTTTCCAGTTCCTATAAGCTAAAGAGGAACTGTAAGCCAGTATAACTTATTATGTTTCTGATCTAAATGTTGAAGATTTTTTAAAAATTTCAAATCAGTTTTAGTGAAACATATTTTAGAAATGTAAAATTTTCATTGATTTTTGAGAGCGTAAAAAACCTAATCGTAAATACAAAACATGCCTTAGTTTAAAAAAATCTCAAAATATATAACAGTTTTATGATAAATTTAAAATAGCTGTAAGGACCATTTTATGTTCATTTATTATTCATTTGCACAATTATGAAACAGAGAAGTATATTTTCTATTAGTTGCATTGTTTTATCAATGTAAGTGTAACAAATTGCCATACTTATCTCTCTTTCTGAAATTTCTTTCTGAAATTATGTTTCTGACTTTACATAGCTGATAACATATCCATTTGGGAGCTTGGCTTATTATTATCATAATTTGAAAAATTCATTGGGGAGTGTCAAAACTTGAAATTCAAAACAATATTTATAGAAACTATCTGGAGAAATACTAGTTTGTTGTTTTATCCAGTTGTTTCAGTTTCTAAGGCAGGTACTGTTAGTCGTTTATAAAGTTTTCATTGTCTCTTTCTTTCTTCCTAAGGAACTTTCTGTTAAATCGACCAAATATATCACTAAGAAATGACATTAATTTTTTTTTTCCTTAAAGACTTGGGGATTCTATAATAGAATTATACAACAGAAAATGAGTTGTTTTGAGAAAAATTGGTGCTCCTAGAGCCTATCAACCCTGGCTCTTCCTCTATTAAGATTTTCAAAAAACATTTAAGAGGTTTTACTACAATATACCTAGGTATAGCTTTTTGGGGGGCATTTATTCTGTTTGTTGTTCCCTGAGCTTCCTGGATCTGTGCCTGACATTAATCTGGGGGTAAGTCAGTCATTATTGCTTCAAATTTTTCTCTGTTCCTTCTTGCCCTTCCAGTATATCCGACACACACACACATACACACACACACACACCCCTACACACACATCTGTAGTGGTCCCACAATTCTCAGATATTCTGTTTTGTGTTTTAACTTTTGCTTTTCAGTTTTGGAAATTTCTGTTGTCACATCCTCAAGTTCAGAAATGCTTTCCTCAGCTATGTCTGATTTACTTCATGAGCCCATCAAAGGCGTTCTTAATTTCTGTTATAGTGTTTTTGATCTTTAGCATTTCTTTTTGATTCGTAGAATTTTCACCTTTCTGCTTATGTTTACCTTAGCATATTAGTCATAGTTTAAAAAATTTCTGATCTGATAACTTCTACATTCTTGGTATATCTGACCCTGGTTCTCATACTTGTTCAATTTCTTCAAACTAGGTTTTTTTTTTTTTTTTTTTTTTTTTTTTTTTTTTTTTTTTTTTTTTTTTTTTTTTTTTTTTTTTTTTTTTTTTTTTTTTTTGCCTTGTAGTTTCTTGTTGAAAGGGGCACATGATGTACTAAGTAAAAAGAACTGCAGCAAATAGGCCTTTAGTGGTGCAGTGGTAAGGTGTGGGGAGAAGGGAAGCATTGTATAGTCCTCTGATTAAGTTGCAGTCTTTTTGAAAAACATTTTTAAAAATTTAAATAGCCTTTTGGGTACAAGTGGTTTTTGGTTACATGGATGAATTATATAGTCGTGAAGTCTGAGATTTTAGTGTGTCCATCACCTGAATAGTGTATGTTGTACCTAATATATAGTTTTAAAAAATCTCATATCCCTCCCTTCTTCTCCCTTCTGAGTCTCCAAAGTCCAAGGTCTCAGCCTCTTGGTGAGCCTGTGCCCTGCACTATGAACCTCACCATGGGCTGATAGAGTTCCTGTAGGGTAAACTAAAAAAAAGACCTAGCCTGCCCTATCTGCCCCCGCCAATGCCCAGCCCACCGACGGGCACTGTCCCTCTCCTAACCCTTGTTCATAATTTCCAGGCTTGGTCACACTGAGCCTCCAGCAATTTGTGAATTTCATCTTAGGTTTACCTATCCCAGCAATGGTGCTGACAGCTGGTTTCCACTCACAAGTTTCTGCTCTGGTAAATTGTGATTTTCTTTATCTGCTTTTCTTTCCAACATTGGGGACAGAGGTTTTCCGTGTGTCTTTACATCTCTTACAGACCTTAGAAGAGTTGATTTTTCAGTTTGTTCAGCTTGTTGCTTGTGAAAACAGAGTGGCAAATTCTGAGCTCCTTCCGCTGGGGATGGGAAACTGAAAGCCCCTGGCCCTCCTCATCTTCACGGTCCCCAATGATCAGCTCCTTCTTAGTTCCAGGACTGTGCCCTCGTTATAGCAGCCTATTTAACTCCCCTGGACTTGGTCTCTGTGAACAAGTCCTTCTCTTTGGACACCAGGGTCACATTTTTTCTGGTCCCAGAACTTTTCCCATTATACAGTGAACAACCATTTTCTTCAAGGGAAATATCCTACCACTTTCATAGGGTATAGCCTGGCCTTCCTGTCTCAGACAAAGCATAGCTATAGTATTTAGAAATGAAATAATAAAATATCATCCCTTGAAATGGAAACCAATAAGGTTCTACCTAAATAGATGTGATGATATCTTTCTGATATTTTTAATTAGCAAAAGTTTTCCTTAAACAAAAAAGCCTATATTTAGGGTATAATCAATGAAAAGTAAGTTTTGAAATAATATAGTAAGCCCTGTTCCTAAAAATGTAGGTAGCTAATCAGTAATATTGAGAAAAGAAATCTGGAAAATAAAATCTGGACCAGCTTTAAAAATGTCTAAAAGACCTGGTGCTATAATTTTAATGATTATTTTTAAAGAAACCCTAAGCTTAAAATGTACCTAGACAAATTACAGGCCATTATTTTGTATTTATGCAAATATCATTTTGACATCCTAGACACCCTTTTCAGAGCTTTTAACTAAGCAGTCTTCTCATATGCAATTTGATTTGTGACTTGATCTTTGAGCATTTTGTGCAATGATGGGCATCAGTTATTCTTCCACGTAGTTCTTCCATTAAAATTAGTAAATGGGACTTCAGGTTTATAAATCAGATTCTCGAGAGTTCAGTTACCAAGAATCCATTTTCCAGACTCTGAACATCTCTTGGCCAAGTTATAGCTCACCCTCTTTGAGATTCAGCAGTCCATATGTGAAATGTCAATTTAAAATACCATTTATTTTATTTATATATTGCCTCATTCAAGAAAGTATTGGGAAAAACTTCTAGAAGGGGGAATATAAACAATAATAAAAATACAGATGCTAAAAGAAAATATAAGGGAATATAAAAGTGTACATAGAAAATCAGTAGCTGGGAAATTAATATAATAGATGGTCAGACTTAAGTACAAAAGGGTAAAACTATCTGTTTGAAGGGGTCAGTAGCAACTTTTGTAGGGTTAGTGATAGAATGCAATAATGGAATCTTTGTCAAATCTCTGGCACATCACAGGGTTCATCAAGTGTTAAGTTCTCTCCTCTTGGAAAATTGGGAATATAGTGTGTTTGTCACAGAACTCTGGGCCTGTGGTAATAACAAGACATGGGGCTTGCTGAGGGGAGCCTCTGTTACCATTGTGAGGATGAAAAGGGAGATGAATTTATAATAGCACAGTATATAATGTTCATGTCGAAATTTGTTTAATACATTAGTATGAGAAAGTAAGGCATACAGAACTGAGCAGAACAGGTGGGCATCAGCCTTGATACCCTAAGAGAGTAGAATAGTCTCAGTGGGAAGAAGCTATAGAAGATCAACTTCAGCTCAACATAAAGAAGGCTCCTCTAATGTATGAAATTCACCAAATGTGGCATATGTTGCTTCAGGACACAGTGAATATCCCTGGAAGTGTCTTACACGTAAGCCAGGCACCCAGTTGACTTGGATGCTATTGAAGGATTCAAGCTGTGAGTGGTTGGATGAATTATCTGAAATATCTCTGTCATGATTCTCTGATTTTTCTGAAGAGGCTCATTGAGTAAAGTGAATTTTAAACAAGTTTTAATGTCAGGAATGAACACAGACCAATAGGGAACAGGAATAGGTATTCTTGTTTAGCTTTGAGTTTGTCCTAATATTTATTCCAGTCTGTCATTCTTATCCTGTAGGAAACCCCTTATACATCCCATTAATTTAACTTGCAATTTTCCCATTATCTTTGATTCCTTGCAATTACCATTCTCTCCACAAATGAATCTGACTGACAAATATAGATACTTTTTAACGTGTCAGTGATATTGTGAAATATATATTTGGTCCATGTCCCAATTTTCTGCTGGCATGCAGCTCCTAAAATCGTTGGAATCACTGGCGAATACTAGCAAGATGACTGGTGGCTGGGGGCCCCTAGATTGCTTCAGGGTGGAGGCTGGTAGCAGGAAAGACCAAGCATTATTAGAGGGTGAGGACTTTTAGCCCCACCCCCATAGCTTCTAGAGAGGAAGAGAGGTTGAAGTTTTTCATCACCAATGGCCAATAATTTAATCAATCATGACAAAAGGACTGGGTTTGAAAAGCTTCCAGATAGCTGAATGTGGTGGTTCCTGGAGGGTGGCACACTGGGAGAGGGCAGGGAAGCTCTGCGGCCCTTCCCGCATGCCTAGCCAGAAATGTCTTTTCTATCTGTTTAG
>NW_016107317.1:15291762-15295333 GCF_001604975.1 Cebus imitator
CAAAATTATGCATGTATGTATGTATATATTTTTGAGACAGCATCTCATTCTGTTGCCCAGGCAGGAGTGCAGTGGTGCAATCTCAGCTCACTGCCACATCCGCCTCAAGCGTTCAAATGATCCTCCTGCCTCAGCCTCCAGAATAACTGGGATTACAGGTGCCCACTGCCTTGTCCAGCTAATTTTTTTTTGTATTTTTAGTAGAGACTGCGTTTCACCGTGCTAACCAGGCCGGTCTCGAACCCCTGACCTCAGCCGATCCTTCTGCCTCAGCCTCCCAAAGTGCTGGGATTACAGTTGTGAGCCATAGCACCTTGCCTGTAATATTCTTTATAATAAATGGCTTGATGTGAGTAAAGTGTTTCTCTAAGTTATGAGAAACACTCTTGCAAATACATTGAACCCAAGGAAGGCACTGGGGGAACCCCTATTTTTAGCTGGTTGGTCAACCTGGGGCTTGCCATAGGCATCTGATGTGGGGGACAATCTTGTGGGACTGAGCCCACAACTTATGGGACCTTATGCTGTCTCCAGGTAGACGGTGTCAGAATGAATTAAATCAGAGGATGCCCAGCTGGTATCCACTGCAGAATTGCTTGGTTAGTGTATGGGGAAAACCCTCCATACATCGAGGGACACAGAAACATTCATTGTTGAGTAGAGAGTAGAGATTAGGAAAAAGAACACTTTGGATTTTTGTTTTCACTCTTCTCAGATTGTCAGAGTCAATTTGCAGACTGTTTCTCTGGCTTCTAAGACTTTCTTTTACTCATTTTTTTTCCTGATACATGGAAAATACGGCTACCCCAGTCAAATCTTTACTCAGTTTTCTGAAGCAGAATTTTTACTTTTACCTTTTTTCTTAGTTGCTTTCAAGAGCTTCTTTTCCAATTTAAGATGGTTTGCCGGCCGGGCGCGGTGGCTCACGCCTGTAATCCCAGCACTTTGGGAGGCCTAGGCGGGTGGATCACGAGGTCAAGAGATCGAGACCATCCTGGTCAACATGGTGAAACCCCGTCTCTACTAAAAATACAAAAATTCAGCTGGGCATGGTGGCGTGTGCCTGTAATCCCAGCTACTCAGGAGACTGAGGCAGGAGAATTGCCTGAACCCAGGAGGCGGAGGTTGCGGTGAGCCGAGATCGCGCCATTGCACTCCAGCCTGGGTAACAGGAGCGAAACTCCGTCTCAAGAAAAAAAAAAAGAAAGAAAAAAGAAAAGAAAAAAGAAGAAAAAGAAAAAAAAAAGAGACAGTTTGCCAACACCTTTGTTCCTAGTCTCTGTTCTATTTTCTGTTTTGCTTTCTAAGCTACTTGTGTCATCACATTCCTCCTTTCTTCCCATCTCCCTTATATTCTCTGGACTCTTTCAATTTTGACATAAGTAGATTTAATACCTACAAAGCCACTTATTGTCATTTCTTTTAAGTTCCTGCTGAAAGCTTATTCCTATGACTCTATTATTTTCTTTAAGTTACTGATGGGAGAAAAGCTAGTTAAAATAGATGCTAGAAGCAAAAAGAATCATGAATAAGCTCTCACCCAAATGATGCAATGACCAGTCTGCCAAAGGTGCTGATAGAATACAATGTTCGCACTCAAGAAACATGATTGCCTGTACCGCTATTCTTTCTTCACTTTGCATGCTTTGAAATGGAGTTCATATTTTTTTTACTATACTGTTATAGCAGAAAAATAATTATTTTTAATTTTAATTTAAATTTTTTATGACCCCTCGCTGCTTCCTCTGGCTAATTTTATTTTTTTTTCAATAGTTTTTGGGGAACAAGTGGTTTTTTATTACATGGATAAGTTCTTCAGTGGTGAATTCTGAGATTTTGGTGTACTTGTCACCTGAGCAGTGTACACTGTAGCCAATATGTAGTTTTTCACTCCTCACCCTGTTTTCACCCTTCCCTCTGAGGCTCCAAAGTCAGTTACATCATTCTTATGCCTTTGCATCCTCATAGCTCAGCACCCACTTATAAGTGAGAACATACAATATTTGCATTTTTATTCCTGAATTACTTCACTTAGAATAATGGTCTCTAACTCCATCCAGGTTGCTATAAATGCTGTTACTTTGTTCCTTTTTATGGCTGAGTAGTACGCCATGATATATACACACCAGATTTTCTTTATCCATTTGTTGGTTGATGGGCATTAAGGCTAGCTCCATATTTTTGCAATTGCGAATTGTGCTGCTATAAACATGCATGTACAAGTGTGTTTTTCATGTAATGACTTATTTTCCTTTGGGTAGATACCCAGTAGTAAGATTGCTGGATTGAATGAGAGTTCTACTTTTAGTTGTTTAAGGACTCTCCATAGTGATTGTACGAGCTTACATTCCCACCAGCAGTGTAAAAGTGCTCTTCCCCACATGCATGCCAATATCTGTTTTTTTTTTTTTAAATTTTTTAAAATAAGGTGGTATCTCATTGTGGTTTTAATTTACATTTCCCTAATACCTACTGATTTTGAGCATTTTTTCATATATTTGTTGGCCATTTGTATATCTTCTTTTGAGAATTGCCTATTCATGTCCTTTGCCCATTGTTTGATGGGATTATTTGTTTTTCTCTTGCTAATTTGTCTGAATTTCTTGTAGATTCTGGATATTAGTTCTTTGTCAGATGCATAGTTTGTGAATACTTTTTCCCACTCTGTGGGTTTTTTACTCTGCTGATTATTTCTTTTGCTATGCAAAAGCTTTTTAGTTTAATTAGGTCCCATCTATTTATTTTTGGTTTTGTTAGCTTTGCTTTCCAGTTTTTGGTCATGAGTTCTTTGCCTAAGCCAATGTCTAGAAGAGCTTTTTTCAATGTTGTCTTCTAAAAGTTTTACGGTTTCAGGTCTTGATTGATACTTTAGTGTATGGAAATTATGGAGCACATGATTTGAATTTTTAACATTATTAACCTGTAGAATATTTTACTTTGTATAAGCTTTCACATTTGGTTTTTAAAAAGACATTTCATAATCTCACTGTAACTTTACTACAAATCATTTGGGCAAAGCAGGTATGTATTCTTATTCCCATTGACCAGATTAGATCCCTGATGTTTAAAAAGAGTAAGGAATTTTTATAAAGATTCTAAGACGACATGATGCATCCAGAACTCAAGTTCAAGTCTTCTGTTTTCTAGCCAAGTGCTCTTTAAAATTTGAGGAGACAATTTTATCTTTTCAAATCTGACTTTAAAATGTTTTTACAACTCAGGTCTCTCCTCGACATCCTTTAGTAAAAGCCCAACATTAATTGCCATTTGTGTACATCTTAAGAGAAAAAACATCTGAAGAGCCTTAAATTTGGAGACGTTTATTTTGTCTATAAGCACGTTTTTAAGTCACCTGGCTTCAGTTGATTGACTGGGACAGTATGACTGCCTGCAACATTCAGTTGATAAACTCCTAGGAGGAGTGACTCATTTTCAGTATTTCACACACACTTTTGCTGAATACATCAAAGAAAGAATACATTTTAGCTGACTAGAGTGTTTAGAAGTGGAAAAAGAGTAGCTCCAATCATAATTCCTTCTTCTATTTTAATTTGCACGTGCCAAGGAAGGC
>NW_016107317.1:15296873-15340165 GCF_001604975.1 Cebus imitator
TTTTTTTTTAAATTTTACTTTAGGTTCTGGGGTACATGCGCAGGTTATGCAGAGTTGTTGCATAGGTGCCTACATAACCAGGTGGTTTGTTGTGTCTATTCCCCATTTGACTATATCCGACATTTCTCCCATTTTATCCCTCCCCACTCTCCCTACCCACTGCTGTCCCTCCACTAGCCCCCCAACTACCCCTAGTGTGTGATGCTCCTCTTCCTGAGTCCACATGTTCTCACTGTTCAACACCCACTTATGAGTGAGAACATGTGGTGTTTGGTTTCCTATTCTTGTGTCAGTTTGCCGAGAATGATGGTTTCCAGATTCATCAAGTCCATACAAAGGACATGAACTCATTGTTTTTATGGCTGCATAGTATTCCATGGTGTATTTGTGCCACATTTTTTTTGTCTAGCCTATCATCGATGGGCATTTGGGTTGGTTCCAGGTCTTTGCTATTGTACAGAGGGCTTCAGTGAACATATGTGTGCAAGTGTCTTTATAGTAGAACGATTTATAGTTCTGTGGGTATATACCCAGTAATGGGATTGCTGGGTCAAATGGAATTTCTATTTCTAGATCCTTGAGAAGTCACCACACTGTTTTCCACAATGGTTGAACTAATTTCCACTCCCACCAACTGTGTAAGAGTGTTCCTATTTCTCCATATTCTCTCCAGCATCTGTTGTCTCCAGACTTTTTAAAGATTGCCATTCTAACTGGTGTGAGATGGTATCTCAATGTGATTTTGATTTGCATTTCTCTAATGACCAGTGATGATGAGCATTTTTTCATATGTGTTTGTTGGCCTCATATATGTCTTCTTTTGAAAAGTGTCTGTTAATATCCTTCACCCACTTTTGAATGGGGTTATTTTTTTCTTGTATATCTGTTTTAGTCCTTTGTAGATTCTGGATATTAGCCCTTTGTCAGATGGGTAGATTGCAAAAATTTTTTCCCATTCTTTTGGTTGCTGGTTTGCTCTAATGATGGTTTCTTTTCCTGTACAGAAGCTCTGAATTTTAATTAGGTCTATTTTGGCTTTTGTTGCATTGCTTTTGGTGTTTTAGTCATGAAGTCCTTGCCTATGTCTATATCCTGGATGTTTTTTCCTATGTTTTCTTGTAATGTTTTTATGGTGTTAGGTTTTATGTTTAAATGTTTAATCCATCTGGAGTTAATTTTAGTGTAAGGTGACAGGAAGGGGTCCAGTTTCAGCTTTCTGCATATGGCTAGCCAGTTTTCCCAGCACCATTTATTAAACAGGGAATCCTTTCCCCATTGCTTGTTTTTGTAAGGTTTGTCAAAGATCAGATGGTTGTAGATGTGTGGTGTAGCTTCTGAGACCTCTGTTCTGTTCCATTGGTCTACATCTCTGTTTTGGTACCAGTACCATGCTGTTTTGATTACTGTAGCCTTGTAGTATAGTTTGAAATCTGGCAGTGTGATGCCTCCAGCTTTGTTCTTTTTGCTTAGGATTGTCTTGGCTACGCGGGCTCTCTTGTGATTCCTTATGAAATTTAAAGTGGTTTTTTCAAATGTAGCAGAGATATATTTTGCTTTGGAAAAAAGGCCTCATCATGTGATTCATAATCAAAAGAATAATAGCACTAACTGAGAGGTGGAAAGAGTTTAGGAATAAAATGAAACAACTGAGGACTGGATTAATATGGAAATCATTAGTGTATGTGCCTGCCAAGGATTTCCAGCAAAGCATTTCAAGAAAAATGATTTTGACAAATTATACATTTTATGAGCAAAAATATGCAACTTGCTGCATTTGGCATTTTGTCTTTCCATTACTGAAAGAAAGGTAAATTTCCTTTGCTATGAGTCAGTATGTTGGATTCCAGTCTCTCCAACAGCATTGTCAATTAGCTGAGATGATCACGTTGAAGCCCTTTGAGGCAGCTGGCAGTCTGGCCTTCAGGGAGCCCCTGCAAGTTAAACTTAGATCCTGTCTGAATGAAGGGAGACTCTGTCAGGGGAATATTTTGGGAACTTCCAATTACCATTTAAGAACTCTGTTGGCAAGGATCTCTTATTAGCCTGTCGCTTGATGAAGTAGAAAAGCTCAAGTTCATTTTAGTACAGAAATAAGCTCATGATTACGATGGCCAAAGTGAATACATTATGGGATTAAATCCTGGAGGAAGAATTTGATAGGATATTAGATGAGACATAATAAGATTATGAAATTTTAGTGCTAGAAAGAGAGAAAAAAACATTCACCTATCTTGACCTGAGTAAATAAATTGGATTAATTTATAAATTATCCAGATAATTTTACAGATCCACAAAATTTTATAGAATTGAAGGAAATCTTAAAGTTTAATTTAAAGGTACTATATTTAAAACATTTTCAGGAAATCTAGTTGAGGGCATTCAGTAGCTGAATGACAATATAAGGCAAGATGCAGAAGTGAGATCTGTGTGTTGTCATATTGTGTAAATGAATAATATCTCTGAGAGAGAGAGAAGAGACAACCCTGAGGTAAGAGGAAAGCAAGAGGGAAGGAGGGATGATTGCAGATACGTTGTGGTCAAATGGAGACAATTCATAACACATGGTCTTTATATCCTCAAGTATATAGGAGGCTAGACTCTCATTGGCTGAAAGTGAAGAAGATGCACATGGATTTGAGGGCTTTATAAGAGTTGGAAACATAGGAAACCTTTATAACACAAATTGCATAAAGTGAGAATCAACTGGAGCTAAATGATTGCCCGAGAGTCTTGATGGGCAACTGATGTTAGATAACATGGATTGACTGTCATTCCAGCTGCCATCACTGTGTGACTTTTTCTAACAATGTTCAGCAGTCAAATAATAAGAGTGATAGGATGATTGACATTATTAAAGGCTGAAATGGCCATGATGGATAGTTCCAGGTTCTGAGTGACCTTTAAAACACCAAATAGCAAGAATTGGCACATATTTAGAATGCACTGGGATAAAAGATACCTTGAGGCAAAATTAAGCTATCTTTATAAGTAGTTCTGATGTTCCTATATCTAATTTCCTTGACTGGACTTGCCAATTTTATGGTTTTATACCCTAGAATCAATGTTAACTTATGTTATCTGAGACAAGCAGTTAGTGGTTTAATTTTAAAAAAATCTGTTAAAGTGTAGAATCGTAAATAAATTCAAGTATGCAAACATCAACTTTATTTTACCTTAAAACATATCCACTTATTCTCCACTATTTTAAATGCTTAACACAGACTGTTTTTAGGTGGGTATAAATCTAGCCATATTCAAATGATCCTTTATCCTCTCTTTCATATAAATTGCACATATAATAATACATCATCTATAATTTTCATGCACTGAATCAGAGTTAGGAATTATTAAAAAATTTTAAAAGCAAAGTTTCAATAATACTGTGAAGGTTAATTTTATGTGGCAATTTGACTGGGCAATAGGGTATCCAGACATTTAGTTAAATATTATTCTGGGTTTGTCTGGGTGGATGTTTCCAGATAAGATTCACATTTGAATTGTAGACTGAGTAAAGCAGATTGCACCCCTCCCCCAGCACCCCCCACAAACCTGGTAATGTAAGTGGGCCTCAATCAGTCTTCCAGATAGAGATCTGAACAGAACAAAAAGGCTAAGTAAGAGGGAACTCAGTCTGCCTGACTGTGCTGGGGCATTGGTATTTTCTGGCCTTTTGACTCAGGCTTACCTTATATCTTTAGCCTGCTGGATTTCAGACTGAAACTCCACCCTTGGATCTTGTATTCATGCATTTTTGCATTGCTATACAGAAATACCTGAGACTGAGTAATTTATAAGAAAAGAGGTTTAATTGGTTTATAGTTTTGTAGGCTGTGCAGAAAGCACAGCAGCATCTGCTTCTGGGGAGGCCTCGGGTGGCTTACAATCTCAGCAGAAAACAAAGCGGGCACAGTCACATGGTAAAAGCGAGAGAGAGAGAGAGAGGAGCTGTTACACATACACACCTCGAAATAACCAGATTTTATGTGAACTCAGAGCATGAGCTCACTTATCACCAAGGGTATGGCCCAAGCCATCCATGAGGGAACCACCCCCATGATCTGAACACCTCCCACCAGGCCCCACCTCCAACACTGGGGATTACATTTCAACATAAGATTTCAGCAGGGACAAACATCCAAACTACATCAGCTCTCCGTCCCTAGCTTGCTGAGTGAGGATTTTGGGCCTTATTCTTTATAACAGCATGAGCCAGTTCTTTATAATATATTCCGTTGGTTCTATTTCTTTGGAGAACCCTAATACAAATGTCTAATTTATCAGCAATTGTTCTTTACCAACCTGTCTTTCCAAAGCATTTAACTACTCATAAAAACAATTTGCTTTCCACATTCACATTTTACTAGTATACATGCTCTTTACTTAAATGATGAAACTGTAATACAACGGAACTGTCATGATTGGCTTATGAATAAATTGATGTGTGGAAACAGAAGTGTGTGGAAGATCCAGTAGAAGGAGACATTTCTGGCTATAAACTGGGGAAGAGGATCTGGCAATCTCTCATTGTGAACAAGCACATTCCCCTTATGTGTGAGTCTCATGTCCTGCTCTGTGGTGCATCTGTACACACCTGTACTCTATAATAGCTGTGTATCTCACCAGATCTGACTCAGAGGTGCTGGAGACAATCAGCTGGAGAAGATCCCATCCAGAGATGGTACTCAATCCTATACATTTAAGATGAGGTATTGTAATGCAACCTATATGCTCCTCAAAATACTAAATGAACAACCTATGGAGTGGTATATTAGATCCTCCACTTCACCCTTGGAAATTCTTTTATTTGTGAAATGAAGACTGTGAAGAGCCAAGGCTTTTTTGTTTCAATAAAGTCACTATCTAGCCAGACATGGTGGTGCACACCTGTAATCGCAGCTACTCAGGAGGCTGAAGCAGGAAAATCACTTGAACCTGGGAAGGGGAGGTTGTAGTGAGCCAAGACCACACCATTGCGCTCCAGCCTGGGCAACAAGAGCAAAACTATGTCTCAAAATAATAAAGTCATTATTTGGTATTGTAATCTATGGCTACAGATCCATGTTTGTCCACACCTGCTTAATGATGTCCCAGTCTGTTCCTCCTGGTTTTATTGATTCCTTATTCAAGCCAATGAATAGGATCCCAGATAGGCTCTCTCTTCCCCTCCCCATCAAAGTCTTCAGAACATACATACTTCAAACCGCAGCTTTTAAATCTCTCCTACTGTAGGCTTTCTCTCCTGGTGAAAGCTTTGGATCTTGTACAGAATGCATTATTGCCATTCATTCTGCCACCACAAAACAACTTGGCCAACAAGTTATCTCAGCCTGCCTCATTTTATGCTGCAGTTTTGGTGAAAGAAGGGAGAGCAATTTGAGGTGACATTGAAATTAAACTAGAAAGAAATGACTATCAAATTTAAACTGGGCATTGGGAAAGTATAATGAAGAAAGGGAAGAGTCAGATGTTTGGTAATGAAAGGAGGAAATGGAAAGATAAGAGGCTGTGATCAGTATTTCCCTTTTTGAGATAGCAAAAAAATTAAATCAAGTGATGATGAGGCCTGTGGAAGGGATGACAGAAACAATATTTAAAAACACAGCCGAAACTTATTTGAAAATCAAGATGTCAAGGATTTGTGAGATCAGCATGTTTAATATTTCCACATGATGAACATATAACTGATTACATTTTCAGTTACTTTTTGTGCTACTGATTTTCATACCTGAAAATTTTATTATTAGAGTATGTCTAAGAAAGCCAAGCTTCTAAATTTCTGGATAATTACCTCAGATCTCATCTTTACTTCATAATAAGCTTATGTATAAGCCAAAAAAGCAGAAGTGTTAATTCATTGTGAATTGTTCATCTAGGACAAATATAAAACATAGTGCCCTGAATTCAGTTAAAATACCCAAGCATAGACGATTTAAAATGTTACTAAGAGAGGACTTTTAAGGGGGAAGGTCTTTTCCAGAGAATAACCTTCAAAACTCTAATTGTTGTCTCATATATCTTGTTTCTGGCTAATAAACTATTGTAATCTATGATCTAAATGTACAAAACTTAGGACTTAACCTATTGAGATATCAAGTTCAAAATATTTACTGCCCATTTGTAGAAAATATATCGGTAATTAGTTAATTATAATTTGTAAATTGTTTTAGATAAGAATGATTCCATTATTTTATTTTATTTTATATTTTTTGTTTTACTTTAAGCTCTGGGATACATGTGCAGAACATGCAGGTTTGTTACATAGCTATATGTGTGCCATGTTGGTTTGCTGTACCTATTAATCTGTCCTTTAAGTTCCCTCCCCTTGCCCCCTACGCTCCAACAGGCCCTGGTATGTGTTAATCCCCTCCTTCTGTCTCTGTGTTCTCATTGTTCAACTCGCACTTATGAATGACAGTATTCGTCATTTGGTTTTCCATTCCTGCATTAGTTTGCTGAGGATAATGGCCTCCAGCTTCATTGATGTCTCTGCAAAGGACATGATCTCAATCTTTTTTATGGCTGCATAGTATTCCATGGTGTGTGTGTGTGTGTGTGTATGTGTATATATATATATATATACACATACACACACACACCACATTTTCTTTATCCATGGTATAAATGTACCCATTTTCTTTATATATGTACCATATAGTCTGTCATTGATGGGCATTCAGGTTGACTCCATGTCTTGCTATTGTAAATAGTGCTGCAATAAGCATACGTGTACATGTGTCTTTATAGTAGAATGATTTATATTCCTTTGGGTATATATCCGGTAATGGGATTGCTGGATCAAATGATATTTCTAGTTC
Organism: Cebus imitator; assembly: GCF_001604975.1. Taxonomy (NCBI): domain Eukaryota; kingdom Metazoa; phylum Chordata; class Mammalia; order Primates; family Cebidae; genus Cebus; species Cebus imitator. The sequence continues at coordinate 15,303,689 of NW_016107317.1, forward strand.
TAGATCCTGGAGGAATTATTATCTTCCACAATGGTTGAACAAATTTACATTCCCAATAGTGTAAAAGCATTTTGATTTCTCCACAGCTTTGCCAGCATCTGTTGTTTCTTGACTTTTTAATAATCACCAATCTGAGTGGCATGAGGTGGTATTTCATTGTATTTTTGATTTGCATTTCTCTAATGATCAGTGATGTTGAGCTTTTTTTTCATGTTTATTGGTCATGTAAATGTCTTCTTTTGAGAAGTGTTTATTCATATCCTTTGCCCACTTTTTAATGGGGTTGTTTTTATTTGTTGCTGTAAATTTGTTTAAGTTTCTTATGAATTCTGGATAGTAGGCCTTTGTTATATGGGTAGATTGAAAAATTTTCTCTCATTCTGTAGGTTGCCTGTTCACTCTGATGATAGTTTCTTTTGCTGCACAGAAGCTCTTTAGTATATTAGTACTTGTTGGCTCTAAATGTACCTTTGAGATTGTAACTCACTGAGGTCTTTGTTTTTGTTACTAACCACAGTATAGGTGCTATCCTATCTACCTGATTTATATAGTTACTTAACAGCATTGTTAGGGTAATTTCTTCCTCTCGTAGCTTCTTCTGTACAAAAAAGAACAATGATATCTACCTCATTAGCATTTTTGTGATGACTGAAAAGTTAATATTTGAAAATACCTGATACAGAGTAACACATTGTAGGCACTGACTGATGTTTGTTGTGGTCCTAGGGACAAGGAAGGTGATGATGTCTTATTATTGAAATTTTATACTGTGAAATGTTGCGGCATGGGGAGACATGCAGTGAGAATTATTAATCTGCAGGAAAAACCCAGGAGAGCTTTCTGTTTAGTGAAATAATTGTCTAGAAAAGCTTCCAGATACTATAATAAACATTTTATCAATATTAAATGTTGACAGAGTCAAAAGACCTGTGTTGGAGCTCAGAAGTGTTAATTTCAATTCACATAACTCTGGATGAGTGGCTTGACCTTGAGCTTCCATTGTCTTTTCTGTTAAATGAATATAATAATATCTGCCCTACTCAACTCAAGGGATCATTATCAAATTAAATGAAACTTTATCTGAAAGCACTGTATAAACTGTCAAAAGCTTATGAATACTTTATAACCTATTATGTACTTATTTTCCCTATTTATGTTCCAAGTTTCTTTTAAAAATAACGTGAAGACTGTTGGTCTTCTGCTGATATTTCAGTTCATATGAAGAAAAACGCAATTTGATTTGTGTTAGCTGAAACTATTACTCCAATTCTCCTTCACCAGAACAACCTAAAGGAATGAATTCTACCAGATTATCCCCAAAGAGTTGGAGAATGGATGTCTCCACAGTGAGAAGATGAGACCATTTTCCTTTGTGCACCTCATAGGATTCAGTCCAGAGTGGATATTCCAGTTCTTGTAACAAAATTGCAGATTTAGAAGTAGGCTAGTAATCTCTTCCAATGCTTTCAGAGAGCTTCTGAGAAGTATAAGTTAGGTGGAATGAGTACATTTTAGGAATGATATTTCAACCTCAGGGTAAATACTTAGGGAATTATGTACTGCCTCTCTCTACCACATGGAGGAGATTGGTTCCACTTTAACGAGCTGGGAAGATAAATTTTCCAATTCATGTAAACTCAGGAAAATTCCTTTAAAGGTTGATCGGGACATACTGCAAAAGTCATGGAGAAAAATAAGCACTATTCTGTGTCACATTATGGATTAAAAAAATTTTAACATCAGATACCATTTAACTTTTAAAGAGTATGCACTTTTATTATGAGACTTTTTGCTATTTTATATAGTTTAAGAATATTCTTTTTCTTCTGTACATTTTAAGGAGATATTGTATGTATTTTAAAAGTCATTTGCCATTTATTCATTTTAGGGTGATTTTTATAAAAATATTTTAAGAAATTATCTTTATATAAAATAAGTCTGGAGTCAGATTGACTTGAATTTAAATCATGCCCCTGCCACTTACTAATTGTGTGACTTTGCACAAGGAGTTGTTTCACTTCTCTGAACTTTAGTCTCTTCATCTGCAAATAAAAGAAAAATAATAGAAGCGCTCATACAGTTGCAGGAGGATAAATCAGACAATTCAGGTAAAGTATTTAGCACATTCCTGACCTCATAGTTAGTGCCCAATACAAATTCTATGTTATACCTTAACAAGTTTTTGCTTATGCCAACTTAAGGGAAGTATTTCTTGTAGATGTCAATTGTTTGCTTTTCTCATTCTTTCTTCAAAGTAGCCACCATTTTCTTTTTTCCTACTTACTATTACTGGTATTCACAACCACTAAGTGACCTGAAATATGTTCTTTAAATAGGCAGCATTCTGAACTATGTCTTTTCTATCTTTAATTTTGTGATGAAGTATTGTAAATGAACACACACTATTCTCCCACTCCAATGGAATCTATAGAGAACACATTAGAAAAATGTTCTTTTGCCCTTGTATCTTCCCTGTTTATGCATTCATTGTATAGGTTGGTCCATCTTTATTATAAATTAAACCCTTAAAGTACCATTCCAATTGGAATTAAAGCAAAATGTCAAAGACATTTACATTTCAAAACTAGATATTACACATGTACGATTAATTTTGGAACATTAAAAATTAAGGAAAATCACATTAGTGTTAAAATCCTAGATCCAGCAAGAAAAGTAGCTGGCAAAATAAGCTATTTGTGTGGTTATAAGCATTAGTCAGGGCATGAGGCAAAAAGTTCTACCTATGGAGAGACTGTTGGGGGTTCCCTGTTGAGTGAATAGGGTGTGAGAAAATAAATTAGGTTGAAGCAAATAACAAAAATGAAGGATTCCTCCACACTTCATTTTCAGACCGATTATAAATTATCTTTAATCATAATCTCCAGTATTAGAAATTTCATCAGTTTATTTTTATCATGTGCTAGCATGGTCTTGCTCCTTCCTGGGAATAAATGAGCTGTTTTAGCCCATGCCTTTTCATTTTGCAAAATTACCATTCCTTTTGCATCTCTCCTGCTGCTCCATATCACTACAGAATATTTGTTAAGCACAGAAAAAATTCATGTTTTCCTCTGCTTGTCAGGTATAATATGGAAGAAGGACTAATGAAAAACATTTTTCATGCTTATTCAACAGAGACCGTTAAAATGAAATGAATGAAATGCTTTTTGCCCAAACTGAAACCTGCCCAAATGTTTCTGTAGAGACTCTTTTTTTCCAACGAAATAAGCTGACCTCCCATTTGTTTAGATAACAATTTCTCAAATTTCCCCAGGAGCAAGTTATTTGGGTAGTAAGCTCAACATGTTGATGAGGTCTTTGCAGCAGCATTAACCATCTGGACTGTGAAAGAATTGGTCCAATTTGATGTAAGGATCAAAGGCTCTATGATGCAATCTGTCACCCCGTATCACTCACAATGCAAACTGTCTCTGGATTGGCTCCTGGATAAAGCAGAAAGGCAGATGAGGCTCGGAGTGGTAAGACGGGGCCTGAGATTGCTTGTTTCTTCTCTCAGTGATGTTCAGTTCATTCTTACTTTATTAGAGAACAGTTTTCTGTGATCAGACTCTTCACTCCAATCCATATTCTGAACTCCCTGTCTCAGGGTGCTGATCCAGGCTGGGGGCTGCAGACAGGCTTAACAGGAAGGGAGAGGTGGAGATGTGAGAAATTTGCTCAGAAACTGTTGAGCATTTGAGAAAAATTGGAACATGTCCTTCAGGGTCAAGTAGGAATAAGATAAACAGTCCTGGCAGAGAGGGTGGGCACTAAGAGGAAACTCGGTATAGATAATGGGTTTGGAACCAAAGACAGAGTAGATTTAGACTGGAGTGTGAGAAGCACTCTACAGTGATTCTTCAGTCTCAGGGGCATCTATGGGAAAGGAGACGATCAACATAATCAAGAATTTTAGTGGCAAGATCATGATCAATGTAAATGAGACTTCTTAAAACGCAACTTTTTGCTCATTTCACACCTGCCTCTGTACCTACCCTGTCGACTATGGCTGGAGAAAAACATCCAACAATCCTGATTGACCTAACTTCAAGTTCATGATCACTAACAAGTATTCCCCAGAGCAGTCTGGAAATCGTGTTTCATCCCCTAGTTCATTCACTCTCTTAAAACACGCTAGATGACAAATATCTCCCCAGTTCCCATCATCACACTTTCCCACCTACTCACATTTGTGCCCATATATTTTTACTTCTCTCCATTTCAATGGATGAAACTATGATGCTCTTCTCAGAGAGAAACCCCCTCACCAAAGCATTACAACCCATTTCTTCTCCTCTATTCAAGATATCACCCCAGGAATATCCCCTGCCTTGCCTGTGTGTTCCTCTATTCTCTATTTGTTGGATTGGTCTCATCAGCATACCTTCTAAATTTCTCCCACATCCTACTCCAATTACCACCCATTTTTCTGGTCCTGGAGAACTTCAATTGGCTTTGCTCTCCACCATTCCAGAAACTAGCTTCCGTTGAGGTTAGCAAGGACCTCCATGTTGCTAAATTCAATGCCCGATGATCAGTCCTCTTCTAACTTTGTTTATTAGGAGGATTTGACCATGTTAATTGCTCTCTCCTTTATACATTATTTACACTTTATTTCTGCAACACTGCACATTGCTTTTTCCCCCTCCTGATTCATAGTTGCTCTATCTCAAGATCCTTTGCTTGTCCTATTCATTTCAAAATTATAAACATTTAAGTGCCCCAGAGTCAGTCCTCAGTCCTTGAACTTTTTCTTCTTTATTAAAAAAAAAAACTACACATGCTTTTTAGGTATCTCTCTGTGTCATATGGCTGTATATACTGTTATTATGTGGATGATACCGAAATTTATCTCTCTCTTGAACTCTAGACTTACATACCCAACTGTCTACTCAACATCTCAAGTTGTGTGTTCCATGGAAATTTTTGATTCAGCATTTCAAAACTCTTGATAGTCCAATTAAATGCACTACTTCTCAAGTCTTCTCTACTCAGTACATGGGAAACTCCATCATTCCAACTTACCTCTCTGCTCTAAAATCCCCCATTCAAAATTGATCTTATTACTCCTACCTTCAAAATATCTTCAGAATATGACTTCTGCTACCAACATGGTTCAAGTAGTTGTTCTCTTTTCTGGCTAACTGCAATTTTCTCTTACCTGACTTCACTGCTTCTACCTTTGCCCCAAATAGTAAACATTACTGGTGCTCATTGAAATTTAGTTTTCCATTTCTCCTGGGAGAACTGTATTTTCTGGGGCTTCTGATTAGTTGTTGGCAACAGACTGTGAGTAGAAGCAAAAGTCCCCTGTGGACCTTCCAGTTCACTTTTCTCTTGTCAGTGAAGATGCCAACTGAGTGTTGAAATAGTAGAGCCACAAGAAGAGGCTACCTGGGTCAGAGTTACCATGCAGGGAACTCTGCAGGGCTGCTCACCATGCAGGGATGTTCTGTCTAGAGCATCACTGTCTTAACATTTATTTAGAAAGAATGTAAATCAAATCATGGCTTCCTATCTTCCTTAGAGTAAAAATCAAGGTCCTTAGAGTAGCATTCAGGCCCCATCCAATTTTACCGTGACCTCCCTGCCCTTATCTCCTAAGTATTTTATTTTCTTAGGACTGCTTATAAATGATATTATGTGTTTAAGTTTCTGCATGTTTATTGTGTTTATTGTTAGTATACAGAAATATGATGAATTTTTTTGTGTGGCTCTTAAAGTTTCCCCTCAAGTACTAACCAGGCCAGACCTTGCTTAGCTTGTGAGATCAGACAAGATCATGCATGCTTAGGGTGATACGGTCATTAACCCTGCCCTTACCCCCTTTATCTCTCCCCTTAGTTTAACTCTGGCCCTGGCATAGCTGCCTCTGGATTAATCTTAGGACACCATGCACATTTCTGCCTCAGGGCCTTGGCACTTGTTTGCTTTGTATGTGGTGTTTTCAAGATATCTGTATGACTTGCTTCCTCATCTTCCTTAGGTCTTTTCAGAAAGAATACCATCCTGGAATAGCAAACAACCTATTTAAAATATGTTTACCCTTGAAATTATCCAAACTTTTTCTGTGCTTTAATTTTCTCTTTAATATATACTATCATCTGTCATATTATACATTTTACTTTTTAATTTATAATCTGTCTTCCCCAATTAGAACTTCATCACTGCAAGGATATTTATCGCTCTCTTTTTTCCTCCACTATCTATCATTAGTGACTAAGACAGTGCCTGATACATAGCAGGCAAATAATAAATATTTATGATGTAAATGAATGAATGATATTATTTTTCTCCCATTGCAAACTCTGAAGATGGCAAATGCTTATTTATATGCTAAGACTGAAATGTGTACAACATAACCTCAGAAATTCACAGCCTGGACTGCCTATAATGTAAAGTTAATACACAAAGAGTTACCAATGGGAATCAGATCACACACGTGGCAAACCAAAGAATTCAAAATATAAATGCTTAACTACTTACAATTAAAATGAACAGCAGTAGGCAAGAACTTAATTTTTTTCTATAATTGAATCTATTCATTTTAATAAAATACCTACAATGAAATCTGGAAAGGATATTACACAGTCCATTAGTATGTAATAATCGATGCATAAAATGTATTGAACGATAAATAGAGTAGAGAACATTATGGAGATTATATCTGTGGTGTGTGTATGTAAGGGGGTAGTCAGTAAGTGATTATGAATGTCCACTGAATGTCATTCACTCCCAGTTATTTGCTACTTACATAGAGTTATTTTCATATTCACAGTTTAATTAGAAAAGTTCATGACTTTAATGTGAAAAATGACTACAGTTCTTAGAAATACAACATAATGCCTAAAGTATAAAGTTTTATTAAAGACTTTTCAGATATATATATATATCTGAAACATATATATACACACTACACACACACACACACACACACACACACACACACAGTGTTTAATGAAGTCAGAGCAATGTGCTAAAGGATGGCAGTGGCATTTGAACAGGCTGCTTAGAAGTAACCATTGGGAAAGCCTTGCTTGAACATTTTTCTTGGGTTCCAAGCTAAGTGGAAACTGTGCACTTGGGTTGAACAAAAAATCAGACTAGATAGCACAAGCGTCTTCTGCATAGGGCATGAGACTAGATTTTTGCAGCCCAAGAGGCTGGAATCTACTTCTAACCAGCAATGTCCTTATATTTAGAGACCAATTTTCAGAGACTAGATGGATTTTTCAGTTGTTAAGGATTTTGAAAGAAAAGTATGCCCTTTGGACTTTTTAAGTATGAGCTATTTGCTAGCCAAAAAAGACAATATGTATTTTTTAGAGAATTAAGGTACAAGGCAATGTGGGAGCAGAACACCTGGGTTCTAGAATTTACTCTGCAATAAACAAAAATGACACATTTCTGAGCCCTGCCCTGCCCTTCCCTGCCCTTCCCTTCTTCTTTTTCTTGCTTTCTTTTCTTTCTTTCAACCAAACAGAATGCAACAGCTATTCCAACTAATGCTGGGGATTTTGTGAGCTCAAAACGATAATGAATATCAAGTGTTATAAACCAATCTCTAGAAAAATTCAGAAGGATAATATATGTTATTTATAGTTTTAGATCCCATTGATCCATCTACCTCCCAGAATGGACTTTTCCGTTAAATCTAGACAGAGCCTGGTTATCTTTACTCTACACATAATAATTTATGTGATAATTTAGGGAGAATGCTAGGGATTGTTTAGGATGTGATTATAATATTTAACAACATCCTTTGAATTTAGGACAGATAGGATTTTCAAGAACAAATGAAATCTTAAGGTGTGTATATTTATATTAATACATTGATCATTTTAACTTTTGCTTCATTTTATTTTGTTTCTAATTATGGTTAATTGCTGACCAATCAATTTGATCCATGCTTGGTCGTTCTGACATTTTCATTCAGGTATGTTTAAGTACCCAAAATTGTTTTATGCACAAACACAATCAATTAAAATCATTTTACATTTAAAGAAAATTTAAAGTAAGACTATAATTGGAAAGCACCTACCCAATGAGAAAAACTACAACCTCCAATATGTTACATTAAAATATTCAAGAGAAGAGTTGCTGAAATTTGGAACTGACATTATTTCACTGATTTTAGTGTACAAGTTAGATAATTAGTGGTAAGTTCCTCCATAGGGAATTTGTGTCTAGTCATGGCTATATATATATGAAGACTTTAGCTAAATATGTATGTGTATATATATATATACATATATATATATATATATATATATATTTGCTCTCTCTCTCTATATATGTATATATATATATATAATATATATATATATATATATATATATATATATATATTTGCTCTCTCTCTCTATACATGTATATATATATAGCAAATATATATATACATATATATGTATATATACACATATATATGTATATGTATGTATATATATACATACATATATATGTATATATATGTATGTATATATATATGTATATATATATGTATGTATATATATTGCTGAAGTCTTTAGAAGAGGGGCAAATAAAAATTATATTTCTAACAGCAAGAAAAATGATTTAAATTATCCCCATTTTCCCCATTTTTTCTTTAGCCTGGCATAACTTTTATCTCCTTCCTTCATTTTCTGCCTTTCTAGATCTAATATTTTTTTGTGCAGAAAGCTCTTTTCCTTTTCTAATGTATACATGTCTGACTTTTCTTAGTTTCTTTCTATTCTCCCTAGATCATTAGGACAAGCAGAGCAGGGTCGAACTTACATAGAATCTTCAAGGATAACAGAATTTATTCCATTCCTTAGACAATAGCTCTTCTACAATTGGGAGTCTATGAATAGATAACAGATTTTTTGAAAGAGATGCTGAAAACCTGAGAATTTTGCACTGGATCTTCATACTTGTCCTCTTTACCTGCAGGTGCTTTTTTTTGCCTGCAAACTGACCTTGCACATAATCTTAGCCTGAAACTGTTGTTCATTCATCTGGATGAAAAAATCCATACTTTACAAATGATGGCTGCCAACCCACAGGGCAACCCCCTTTCTTTCAAGAATCATCTCTTGGCAAAAATAGACATTGGAGTCTACTAGATGGGGGAGGGAGGGAAATAAAAGTTGAAAAACTGACTATTGGGTACTGTGCTCACTAGGATCAGTTATACCCCAAAACCCAGCATTGTGCAACTTACTCATATAATAAACATAAACATGTACCCCCTGAATCTAAAATAAAAGTTGACATTATTTAAAAAATTTTTAAAAACTTAAAATATTTTCTGAACAAATAAATTCAGTGATTTTGAGAAAGTTCACAAGAAAAACAACAACAAGAAGAATCATCCTTGACCAACTATTTTTAAAGCTAGATGAATTCTAGTTGACCTTTCCTCCTCACCTTACACAAAATTATGCCTTGCTTCCTCATATTGGAACATTCTTTCAGAGACTTCTTATGGCTGATATTTTTGAGCATAGGTCTATGCTAATGATGCTTTGATCAATTTTATTTCCTGTGCTTATCTAAACACAGTGGAAGCCACAGAAGTAATTTCATGATGAGTGCTGTAGGCTGAATAATGGCCCACAAGGATAAGGAAGTTCTAGTCCTGGGAACCTGTGAATGGCAAAAATGATTTTGCCTATGTGGAAAGATAAAGGATTTTGAGATGAGCAGTTATGTTGGGTTATTAGGATGGGCCCAAATGTAATAACTGGAGTACTTACAAGAAAGAGGCAGAGAGATAATTTATACTGAAAAGGAAAGGGTAATGTGACCATGGAGGCAATGGCAGTATCTTTCAAAACATCCTTTCCTAGCCATGACCACAGGCAACTCTTAAGTTCGGCAACTTCTCATTAGTGCTCTTGAGTCACTATGATGATTCTTCCCTTGTGACCCTACGATCAGACTCTTCTCTGTTCAGTCTCTTGTTCCAACAGCTGCTAGATCACTCTTCAGAAAATGTTGCCTGCATCATACAAGTCCCTGTTGAAATCTACAGTGGCTTCCCACTGCCAGAGACTGGAATGATGCAACCACAAGCCAAGAAATGTTGGCAGCCACCAAAAACTGGAAAAGGAAAGGAACAGATTCTCCCCTACAGTTTACAAAAGGAGTACAACCCTCCTGACACCCACCTTGATTTTGGCCCAGTAAAACAGATTTTGAGCTTCTAACCTCCAGAACTGTAAGAATTAATGTACAGTATGTGAAGGCACCAAGTTTGTGGTTATCTGTTGCAGCAGCCGTATGAAACTAATTTGTAGAAAGCCCTATTAAATGGCAAATCAAGATTGTATATTTATGAAATTTAGAAGATTGCATATTTATGACACTGACTACATAGAAGATTGTATATTTATGAAACTGACTACATAGCTAGGTATATTCTTTATCACTTCCACACATTTCTATTTTCTCTCACATTGACTCAGGTACACTTATTTATTTGTCTCTAAGAGATGAAGGCAATAAATTTGCTTTTTATATTTTACAGAACAGAGTCTAAAAAATATTCTTATACATAAAAGACTCATCACAAAAGGAGAAACTGATATATTATACTACTAATCACCAGCATCCATCCCCTTGAAGCCAGGCAGAGCCATGTGACTTGCTTTTCTTATTGGAACATAACAGGAAGTCTCGTGTCCCTTCTATGCAGAAGCTGTAGACACAGTGTGTGTTTCTCCTTCTCTCTTGCTTCTGCAGCAGCTATCGGCAGTGACCCTGACTGAGGCTGTTAAGGAGGAGCAGAGGCCAGCTGACCACCATGGACAGGTGGTGTAAGTGGACAACAGAAACAACAACAACAAACACTTAGGTGTTTTATGCATAGGAGACCTGGGGACTCTGTTATTATTGCACAATTTATACCATCTCAACTGATTTGCAGAAGTAGTCCTTCCTGTCTGCAAATCACTTCCCCAGTTGTTAATTCCAGAATCTTCTCAATTTTTTTTTAACTGAAAGTCATCTTGTCAAGTTTTCCTTCATAATACCTCTCGAAACATCCTTTTCTGCTGATATGATTTGGCTGTGTCCCCACCCAAATCTCATCTTGAATTGTAATCTCCACATGTTGAGGGAGGGATTTGGTAGAAGTCGATTGGATGATGGGGGCAGTTTACCCATGCTGTTCTCATCATAGTGTGAGTTCTTATGAGATCTTGTTGTTTGATAAGTGTCTGATGCTTCCCCCTTTCGAAATCTGTCTCTTTCTCTCCTGCTGCCACTGTAAGATATGTCTTGCTTCCCCTTCATCTTCTGCCATGATCGTAAGTTTCCTGAGGCCTTCTCAGCCATGTGGAACTATGCGTCAATTAAACCTCTTTTGTTTATAAATTACCCAGTCTCAGGTAAAATCTTTATAGCAGTGTGAAAATGACTAACACACTTGGTCACGACCACTGTCAGTGCTTATGTTCAGCAACTTCTCATTAGTGCTCTTTAGCCACTAAGATTATTCTTCTCTTGCAAGCCTATCTATGTTCAAAACTTCTCTGTTCAGTCCCTTCTGCCAACAGCTGCCAGAACACTCTTCAGAAATGTTGCCTGCATCACCTAAGTCCCTGTCAAGATCTACAATGGCTCCCCACTGCCAGCAGAGTAAATACTCCATTCTCATCCTTCCATCAAGTAGTTGTAGCTTTTGGTACACACACACACACACACACACACACACACACACACACACACACACACACACATTTTATTGTGTTTTAGGTTTTGGGGTATGTGTGAAGAACATGCAAGTTTGTTGCATAGGTATATACATGGCAATATGGTTTGCTGCCTTCCTCCCCATCACCTATATCTGGCATTTCTCCCCATGTTATCCCTTCCCAACTCCCTACCCCTGCTGTCCCTACCCTAGTTCCCACCGACAGACCCCAGTGTCTGATGCTCCCCTCCCTGTGTCCATGTGTTCTCATTGTTCAACACCCACCTATGAGTAAGAACATGAGGTGTTTGATTTTCTGTTCTTGTGTCAGTTTGCTGAGAATGATGGTTTCCAGCTTCATCCATGTCCCTACAAAGGACATGAACTCATCATTTTTTATGACTGCATAGTATTCCATAGTGTATATGTGCCACATTTTCCCTGTCCAGTCTATCATCAACAGGCATTTGGGTTGGTCCCAAGTCTTTTCTATTGTGAACAGTGCTGCAATGAACATTCGTGTGCATGTGTCCTTATAATAGAAGGATTTATAATCCTTTGGATATATACCCAGTAATGGGATTGTTGGGTCAAATGGAATTTCTATTTCTAGGTCCTTGAGGAATCGCCACACTGTCTTCCACAATGGTTGAACTAATTTACACTCCCACCAACAGTGTAAAAGTGTTCCTTTTTCTCCACATCCTCTCCAGCATCTGTTGTCTCTAGATTTTTTAATGATCGCTATTCTAACTGGCATGAGATGGTATCTCAATGTAGTTTTGATTTGCATTTCTCTGGTGACCAGTGATGATGAGCATTTTTTCATTTTTTCATATGTTTGTTGGCCTCATATATCTCTTCTATTGTAAAGTGTCTGTTCAATTTTATCATCTGCACCATATCATTTCTCTACATCAGCCAGGCAAGTCTCCTCCCCATCAATGAACTGTGTCACGTACAGTTAATTTTAATTCTTTCTTTTGAATAATATTTATTATCTTGTGTTTAATCCTAATGGTTGAACATCATCTCGCTCTGTAATATTTTAAATTTCATTTGAAATATTAGGTAAAGGTTTTCTAGTTAAGCAATTTTATTTTATTTATTTATTTATTTTTGCCGGGGTGAAAAAAGAAAGAGAGCTGGTCTGCAGATCATTGTGGACTTGGAGCCATTTATCAGCCTTATATGTGGATGGTCCTTTCATTTCATGTAATCACAGTGCATATAGATATGATTGATCAGAGCTGTCACAAATTATCACTATGCTTAATTTATTCCAAATCTAGTTCCCTATTTATGTATCTAAATGACAAATACCAAACATGGAAGAAAAAAATCTGTGTTCATTAAATTGAAATATGATTTGTTACATACCTTGTGAAGTTTAGTGGCCTTCAGCTTAAGAGTTTATTTTTGATTGAACAAAGGGCTTAATTATTATAATGAGCACCCTTTTAGCATGATCATTTCTTTCAAATATGGCTGTTAAAAAATTGAGTCCAAGCAATTGCGTATTTGTTAAAAAAACAGGCTACCTTTGAGGCTTGCATTAAAGATGATAAAAATTAGCCATTGAAAACCATTTCAATTTTATGAAAAATAAAACTGAGTGCAATGTTTCAGCTTGAAAGCTCAGATGATCTTTAGGGGAAATTAGTGATGTTGCTAATAGTGGTTTCAAATTATAATAGACTAGAAAGAGGCAATCAAAGAGACAAAAACCAGATAAATCATCCTTAAAATAGGAACAATTAAATAAAGATCAGTTGTGACAAAATTATGAGATAACACTCCCAGACTTGGAAAGGCAATGTCTTTCTCTCTGTTAATTAGAGACAATCTATATTTTATGATATGTAACCATTTACCAGGCAAGGGTGTGTTTTCTGTTGACATAAAATGAATGCATTTCCAGACTTCTATTCAACAGGGAAGGTGGCTAAGGTGATAATTTCTCATTTCTCTAGGTATAACTTTGATAATCTCCAGGCTCTCCATCATTTTCTTTTCAAAATTAAACTACATATATAAACCATGTGCATCAAAGCTCAGGCTAGTGGAATATATTTTTTTCATTTGGTACAGATATTAAAATACCTGTTTATTTACACACATAGCTGAGTGTAAATATGAAATGAAAAAATGTCACAGAGTTCTCTCTATGCAGTTATATTCCTCTTCATAATACTCATGCCTGTATTTTAAACCTTATGAAATGAATATTATATTTTGTGAATTTAACAGATGTTGAATGTGTTGCTGTTACCTCATTTACATATACAGATTAGAATGTTCTACTTTGTTATGCACTAGCTTGATCCCTTAATTTTGATCATCTCAAACTGTTTTTATTAGGCTTACAAGAAAAAAATACTTATTTCATAAAGAAATTCATTGACATAATATGCATCTATTCATACACAGAGTAAAATATAAGTATATATATTACTTTATTTTCTGTCCCATTATAAAGAGTCAGAATGATAATATTAGAGCTTTCTTGATTCATATTGCTTTAAAATACATGCAAATGTGCGTAAATACGGGTTTTGCACTTTTGTTTAGCATTTTCGTGCATATTTATTCCCACATAAGTAAATATTTCTCACTTTCAAATTCCTTTTTTTCTTTCTGAGAAATTAACAGGCCAGGAAATCAAGCTGTAAGCAAAATAAATTTCTAGACTCTGCTGCATTTACTTTATTGGGGAAAAAAGTGCTGCTTTTAAGTATTACCCTTTTCTTCCTGGGATATAATAGCCATGAGGAAAACAATGAGGGCTTCCCTTGCAATGCTGGACTCCAGAGGGTCTTCAGTGCATTCTTTGGGTGCTGGCTCCCCTGGAGCCCTCTCCCAACCCAGACCCAGTGGTGTCCCTCCCTGGCTATTTCTCTTACCTGGGGTCTTGCCTCTTCCATTCCTGTTCCTCAGTCAGAGCCCCCAGGTGTTTCTGTTCTTCAGAGATCCTCAAACCTTGCCGGTAGAGGGAAATTTTCTAAGGCCAAAGTCCTCTTAACAGTCATTGTAACTGAAAGTAAAAGGAAGCGGGACTAGAATAAGTGCACACACAAGCCATGAACTCTAACTTTTAGTGCTGTCGCTTCATTCACTGGAAAAACATGGCCCAGGGCAGTTTGGGTAAGGGCAGAAGGTGGTCTGCCACAAAAAATGACTTGTAACCACATACACGAAACTCCCAAGAAAACCAGTACTTTGACCTCATCAGGACAATGGAAAGACAACATAGTGTAGGGGTCTGAGTGAAGCTTTTAAGGAGCAACTGATCTCAGTTCCACATTTTGGGTGCTATGCAGCTTTGGCAAGTTCACTAATGTCTTTCCACTGCCTGGCATCTATACTAAAAGATAGATTTTAGGATCATGTTTGTTATTTGTAAAGTGTTTGCTAGGGTATGTAGCACATTACAGGTGTCAATAAATTATATATGTACATTTACATACATACACACAAATATTTGTATATGATTTTATAAATCTAAAGAGTGTTATTCCCCAAACTATATTCTATCAAAAGCCATTTTCAACAACTTATGAGAAAAATTACTTCCACTACTGGGAAAATAGTATACTTCATTGAGGGATAAAACAGATTGAAAGAGATTACTGACTAAATCAAAACCTATAATTAATGAATGGCAGAGCTGAAATTTGTAGTCTAAAGCAGGGGTTGCAAATTACTTTCTGCCAGCAAAATCCAGTCAGCTGTCTGTTTTACAAATAAAGTTTTATTGGAACATGTGCCCATTCATTATTATTGTCTATGGCTGCCTCCATGAAACAATGGCAGAACCCAGTAGTTGCTACAGAGACAAAATGAACTAAAAGCTTAAAATATTTGCTATCTGACTTTTAAAGAAAAAGTTTGCTGATCCTTGGTCTAGAATAGACTAGAATAGGAATGAGGTATAGTAGACAGGCATTGGGATAAGCCCTACCACCACAAATTTTCAGTGAGATTTCAAGTAATTCAACTGCTCTGGACTTTAGCTTCCCATGTATACAAACCCAATCCTATATTTCAACTTTATTAACTACTGTGATGCATATTTAGCTGTATATTTAAATGCTCAGTAAGCATCTGAGTATTATATTCTTAGGAGCAAGACTTAGTGATGAACTGGAGTGGTTATGATAATTTGTTTTCAGTTTCTGCATTACCATTCACTTCTACACATATTTTATTGCTGGCTCATATCTTGAAAGTTCTCTTGGGCACCACTATTATGTTGGGATGCTCCCAAACATTGCTGTTCTTCATCCTTAGACTCTATTAAGATTGAGCTGCCAGGCTTCTTTGTCTGTAGTTTTCTTTGGAGACTTCATATCAACAATGTCACAGGGTGATCAGAACGATGCGTTATCACAAAGTCAAATCAATCTAAGGCAAATGAAGAATGAAAGAGATTGATAGACTCATGACTTATACCACATGATAACCCGGCGATTTGTAGTTTCCATTTAAACGGGAAGAGTCCTCGAGATTGGAAGACTCCACACACCCTTGTGATAATTTTGCTGTGGAAAAGATTTATGGTTCTGCCTTTGGCCTCTTTTCTGGACAAATGGGATTGCATGTTACATACCTGATTTAAGACTATTTAAAATTCTCTGAATTTAGGGCTACCTCCCCTTCCTTCACAATTCATTAGAAATAAATTGGCGCAAAATCAAGGGCAGGTACAAACTGATTTATGTCATTTGTTTCCTTGAAATAAAAAAAAAAAAACTGCCCCTCTTTCATGGAACTTTAGATAAGATACCTGTTTCTGATGACTTTTGCCTGGCTGCCAAATTGCAAAAGAAAAATTGAGTTCCAGCATCATCATTTACCAACAGTATGACCTCAGCCAAATTACTGTGTTCCTCTCAATTTCCTTATATGTAAGATGGAGATTAAAAAAAAAAAATACATGACTAACTTTCTTACATGCTTATTCTGAGAATTAAATGCAAAAATGCATGTAAAGTGCTTAGCATAACATGTAGCAAAGAATAAGCTCCCAATATATCTCAGGTTACAACATGCTTTCTCAATTCTTTAGGATTTGACATTGCTGCAGTGACCAGAGTAATTTCTTCTTTTCATGTAAAATTTACCTGGGAGAAGGGACTGCACAATGTATCTTTGGTTGATGTAGAAAGATTGAAGGGATAGGACATTATTTCTTTTTTAAATTAACAAAATCCTGATTGAAATTACCTCTGTCATCTTTGCCATTACAATGATTGATATTTGCCTTATGCATAAATACCTGAAGAAGTCAAGTGTAAAGTATCAGAAAATTTATTGTTGCACATAATTTATCAAGAATTTTCAGAATCCTTTTGAAATTCCAGAGTTTCTTAATCTGGGGTTCCATAGACTAGCTTTCTGGGGATCCATAAGACCCCCAAAATTTTATGTAGCATTCTCTGTTTACATTTATTTTCAATGGCAAAGTTTCATAGCTTTAATGAGATTCTTGCTGTGGGCTTTGATCTGTAGATCAAAGGCAAAATTCTTAGCAGGATCCAGAGGCCCAGGAAACTTTGGAATTTTGTGAGTAGATAACTGTAGCAAAGAACTTTTCACTTTACAATAGTTTATTTCTTTTTTTTCAGGTAAAACTAATGAATAAGCACTTTGCCATGTGTAAAAGGTAATGAAACTGCTTAATAAGATAAATAATTACATATTTGTGGCACTGATGATCCAGCTAAGTATGTTCAGGTGACACTTCTGTGGGGGGAAAGCTAATTCATTATAATTTAATAGCACTTCACAATAGATGTGTAACAAACCAGGTAATAAAACAAAATCAGCAAAAGCCTTTTAGAAGCTAATGTTGAACTCTAAAGAAAAAAAAAACTACTTGTACTCTTTTAAAAAAAATTTTTTTTGACTTGGAGTCTTGCTCTGTTGCCCAGGCTGGAGTGCAATGGCATGATCTCAGCTCACTGGACCTCTGCCTCCCAGGTTCAAGCAATTCTCCTGCCTCAGCCTCTCAAGTAGCTGGGATTACAGGCATGCCTACTACAGCTAGTGCTCGACTTAACGACCACGATTGGTTCCGACAGACCAGTTGTAACATGATTTGGTCGTAAGTTGAGTAGGCTATATGTACAGTACTGTGAAATGATGCTATAAAAATCTTTAAGTCATATTTTATCATAATTTTCTTTCATTATTGTTATATATCATAATTTTCTTTGTTCATTTTATGCCATTTGTATCATCTCTATATCATTTTGTTTCTTATTTTTACATACGTCAATTTAAGTAAAACACAGCATTACCAGTACAACTGGTTTAATATTTGCAAAACATACAAAATTACAAAACACAGGTGCATACAAAAATGCAAAATACAGGTGTAAAAAATACCATATGAAACATTTTCCCAATTGTAAAACATATCAAAATATATAAACATGTACGAAACATTTTATTGGCTGCTGGTGCTTGGCTGAGGATCGTTGATGTCGTCATCTGAGGCAGCAGTTGGGGTTACCGGAGTTGGTTTTTTCATAAACATGGTGAGCTTTGTCTGAATTGTATGTTTCTTTTTTTCTTCATAAATTTCACGATACGGATGAAACACATCGTGCGCCATCCGTTCAATCCTTGCAGATAGTTCGATGTTTGGGTCCATTGCTTCGAAATGTATAAGAAGTTTATTGGGAGGGGTTTGATGAAAAATATCCAAGACACAAAACACAAATTGCTATACCGAGTCTGGGATAACAGTTGAAATGGTGCACGCGGAGATGGTAGTGCTGCCGGAAGCTGGTCCGCACTGTCGTACACCCAGCTGGGCAACGTTTGCGCTGCCAGACACGGAGCAGTCGTGGCTAGCGATTGTGGTCGTAAAGTCGAATGGTCGTAAGTTGCATAGGTCGTAAGTCGATCAATACCTGTACACCCAGATAATTTTTGCATTTTTAGTAGAAACGGAGTTTCACCATTTTGGCCAGGATGGTCTGGATCTCTTGACCTTGTGATCCACCCACTTCGGACCCCAAAGTACTGGGTTTACAGGCATGAGCACCTGGCCTACTTGTATTATTTAATGAGTGTGTATTCTATTCAGTTAACCATTGCCTTTCATTGAGAGGCACCTAGAATCCTAAATCCTCAACATTTTGTTCATGTGCCTATCACTTTTAGCTGGGCTTACCACATGCGTATCGTCTAGCATGAAGGAGTTTCTTCTTTTCTGTCCTTAAGGAAGCTCCAAGCTTATCATGTGTGATAGAGGGAGGGTGGGGGGCAAAGTACGGCTGGAGGTTTTCATCCAAACAATTGCTTTCCAGCTCCACCTCCACCCACCTGCTCTGTAGCCCTCAAAAGACATTTGGAGAGCAGCCACCATCCTTTCCTTGAGTACCTGCTACCCTGTTTTCCCCAGACCAAACCCTCTATAATGGAAATGTACGAAGTTATTTTCTTAAGCTGCAGTGACTCTCAAAAAAGTAATATAGTATGAAAGAGAGCAGAGGCTGTCACTGAATCTAATCTACTTATACTCTTTACCAACAGAATGGAAGGGTTTGTTTATGGCTTCAGTTTTCCAAAAAGAGAACATTCCAGAGTCTCCTCTCTGCAGCCCTCTTTCATGTCTCTAGTTGAAAGACCCCATCCCCCTTTTACAAAACTCCTTGATGCCCTACGGAGAGAAATTCCCCTTTTTGTTCCCTTGTGTCCTGAAAAGTTGAGTGTCAGATGTGAAGGCTTCAATCCTGTACATGAAAGTGAACCTGGGTGCTCCAATTCTAGTTCAGTCTTTCCAGCAGAAAGTCTTGCAGTTGATTGCCTCATTAGTTTTCATATTTTCTCATCATATGAAGAAAGAGTAGAATTCTTCCCTTTGACCTTGCCCCTTGCAAAATAATGATATCGCTATTTTTTGTGTGAATAGTATGGGGGGATATTTTTTCCCAGTTTCCTCTGTCACAAAAAGGTCTATTCTCTAAGACCTGGAAACATTTGAAAAACAATAAATATCACTTTCATAATTTATGTGAGAACAAATGGAAGAATTATAAATACTGGTTATTTTCTTAACTAGCCCCAGAAGTCCAGAGACAGTCTTATTCTAAACTACATGATGATATTTCTACTAAACCTGTATTTGGAGGCATAATAGAAATTATTTATTTCACTAAGAATTATTTTTTAAAAATTCATAACTCTTGGAAAAAAATGCTTTACAGTCTTAAATTTGAATGTTTAGGATTTTAATAAAGAAAAAATAATGTAGCAGGAAGAATAGTAGTTTTGGAATCAAACAGAGTTGCGATTAGGTTTTGGCCAAATAAAGGAGAGGCTGAGACCTTGGTAAGGTTATTTATCCTCTCCAGTGGCTTTGTGGCCCACAGCTACCAACCTGATGATACCTAGTCAGAGAATATTGAATGAAGTAACTGCTGAAAGTCTCGATCACACAATGTTTGTGCAATAAATGTCATTTGTTTCAATATATTTTTTTATTTTTATGGGAAATGTCCAGCCCTCCATTGTTGCTGATGTGGTCATAAGATTAAGTTAAGGTCAATGATATACAATAGGAATGATGTGTGCCACTCTTGTGTCTTGCCATTAAAAGGATTGTGAGGGCACTCACCTGGTCCTTTCTCCACACCTTGCTGGCTAGGAGATAATGAGACCTAGAATAGCCAACTGGGGCACACAAGAAGGGGGCAGGGTGAGGAAGGCCTTGCCTGCCATCGACAGAGAAATGAACTGCCATCAGTTTAACCTGATGTCTTTCCTTTCCTTTCTCACCCTTTTCCTTCTTCTCCTTTTCCTTTCCCTTTCCTCTCTCTCTTCCTTCCGTCCCTCTTTTCCTTCCTTTCATCCCTCTTTTCCTTCCATCCTTCCTTCCTTCTTCCTTTCTCTTTTTCTCTTTTGTTTTTGTTCTCTCTTTCTTCCATTCTTTCTTTCTTTTCTTTATTCTGTTCTTTCTCTCTTTCATTTCTGTAGCTTAAGCTGTACACTAGTACAAGTCTAAACACCAGATGCAAAAAAAATTATGGTCAGGGAAGGCTTAGTTTTACTTTCTTAATGAACTTCCTTACTATGGAGCCATTAAAGTACTACTTAAGAGTATGCAATGATAGCAATAATATGAAGTCATTGTGATGATGATATGTCAAATTTATAAAGCAAAATAAAAAATCATAAACATGGTGACAATTATTGTTTAGAGTACCTTTTAAGTACCTATATTTGTCAAGGTTTCTCAGAGAAACAGAATATATATATGTTTATGGCTTATAGTCTCTCTCTCTCCATATATATATATATATATATATCAAGGTTATTTAAACTTAAGACATATATGTGTGTATATATATATACATGTATATTATATATACATATATATTGTATATACATATATACACATGTATAACATATACATATATATACATACACATATATGTATTATATATAAGATTTATTACATGATTTGGTTCATGTGATCGTAGAGGCTGAGGAGTCCCATAATCTGCCATCTGCAAGCTGGAGACCCAGGAAAGCTGGTGGTTTTGTTTGAAGACTTAAGAGCCGGAGGGCTGATGGTACAAATTCCAGTTCAAGTCTGAAGACCAGAGAACCAGGAGTGTGCAGGACAGAAGATTGCTGTCTCAGCTCAGGCAGTCAGACAAAGGACAAATCCAACCTTCATCCACACTCCTGTTCTATTCAGGCCCTCAAAGGCTTAGAGGATGCTCACCCACACTGGGGAGGCACATCTTCTTTATTCAGGCCACGAGTTCTGTTTCTGGTCCCCTCCAGAAACTGCCCTCAGAGTTGCAGTCAGAAATAATGTTGACTCAGATAACTCAGCATTCCATGGCCCAGTCAAGTTGACACATAAAATTGACCATCACAGTGTCTAAACAAGAAAAAGCAACATTAGAAAGAAATACAGTAAATATAACTATCTTTGTATTCGAATAATGACATGCTACTTTTTTTTGCTCTATTTTCTGATTTTCTTAAATAAATGCATGTTATTTTTGTAATGGGAAATATTTTAAAGATTCTTCTGAAGAGATAGTCAATAGTCTGATAAGAATTTCTTTACAGAGATGTACATTATAACATTGTTTTTAAAAAAGAGAAATTGGCATTTAACATTAGGAGAGTAGCTACATAAATTGTATGAAGTAGCGTATTAGTTTGCTAGGCTGCTGTAACAAATACCATAGACTAGGTGGGTTAGGAACAGAAATTTATTTTCTCCCAGTTCTGGAAGCTAGAAGTGCCAGATCAGGATGCAGGCCGGTCTGATTTCTTCTGATGCCTGTTTTCTTGGCTTGCAGGTGGCCACCTTGCTGTCTCTTCACATGGTCTTTCCTCTACGCACACTCACCCCTGGTGTCTCTCATTGTGTGCCTGAATTTCCTTTTATAAGGATACCAACCAAACTGGACTAGGGCTCACCGTGATGGCCTCATTGTAATTTAATCACCTCTTTGTATGCCTTATCTCCAAACCCAGTCATATTCTGAAGTATTGGGAGGTTAGGGCATCAACATATACATTTTGAGAAGACATAATTCAGCTCCAAACACACAGTACTAAAGATCATATTGGGAAAAATACAGCATAGGGAAAGGGTGATGGTATTGCATAAAGTGGGAAAAAATTAAGTTAAAAAATCCTTTATATCGTACAAAATTAAATTTATAAGAAATAACGTATATTGACGCAAGCTTCTGTTCAGGATAGCATCTGTGACTTTGTCTCACTCGGTATCCAGACATTGAGTATTTTCACTAATTATAAGACCTGTGGAGCTGAAATCAATTGGCAACAGATAGTGACACAGGCATCGTCACTTCAAGGGGAGCAAATTGCTAACTTAAAAAATGAAAAAGGTGTTATAAAATTAGCATAAATATTACATGCATTGTAAGTATACTGAAAGGGAACTCATCACCTTACTAGTGTTAGCTATTTTTGATGATGGGTCTAATGTGTGATTTTTATTTTTATTTTTTTCCTATATTTTCCAACTACAATGAGTTAACTTTATTATTATAATCAGAAAAATAACAAATGTTATTTAAAAATAAATCATAATACTGAATGGTTTAGAAATGGCACATGCAAGGCATGCCTGTGGCTACCTGAAAATACTTTTAAAAGATAAACAATTTAACAATTCAGTTTAAGAATGTGTTGAGCATCTTCATGGCTAGGCAATAGGCCATATTTCTAGACATTGAAGATAAAGATATTTTTCAAGACAGCATTCCTATTCTTCTATATCTCACTGTTTAGTTGAAAAGATTGATGCATAAATTTAAAATTTCTTTTGCGTGCATGTAGACACAGGGACAAAGAGACAGGAACAATTAATCCTGCCTTGGAGGTTCATGAAAAACCACAGAGAAATGGCAGCACTTGAATTATCCTTGGAAGGTAAGTGGGGTTTGCTGGGTTGAATGAGTGTCAGTGGAAGTGGCATTCCAAGCAGAGGCATCCCCACCAGCAAAGACACAGCTTTGGACCAGCTTTACAATTTGGTACCTGGAGTTGGGGGTTGTGGTTGGTAGGAGATAAATGAGAAAGACAGGTTGGAGATTCAATCATAGCTGCCGAATTCCATTCTGAGGCATTGTATACTATCCTGTTAGCGTTACATTGTAAGTAGGCTGGTTTGTAGAATATTGTTGACATAATGAAGGCCAAGCCCCAGAGAGTGGCAGTAGAATAAAAAGGAGGGAACAGAAGTCAAATGGTTTCTGAGATAAAACAAGAAGTTAATCTATAAAGTGAGGGAGTAACAGCATGAACGAGACAAGGATTCCTCTTACATTCTTGTCAAGGAAACTATGTGAATAGTCACACCATAATCCAAAATGAAAGAGCAGGAAAGAAGCAGAGGTCTGGGTACTACATGAATCTTTCTGCTTATGGCTCTAAAAGCCCTAACCATGGCCCATGGTACACATTCAATATATATTTATTGACCTTGACCCTGAATGTTAGTCTAGGCCTGTCCTGTGAGCGCCACATGGATTCAGACACACCATAGAGCGAAACTCACAGCTTGCCTTTCTACTTCCTCACTGGGCATTTTTCAGATACCTTCACCAATCACTTGCACCAGTCAGCTTTGTACCATGGTGCTCTGTCACTGTCTTAAAAAGAAAGAAAATAAGCCCAGTAAATCTTTTGTCTTAATTTGCCATAATCCAATCCAATGAAAACAAACAAAAAACAAACTGGCCCTGAATGCTGAATCTGATATTAGGACAGCAAATGCTTCACGAGAATTGCAGATAAAAAAAACTCAATATTGAATTTCTTGGGGCTGGACTTAATTAAGCGCATTTTTACTGCCTGAGACTGAGAAGGCAACAATTAGAAAATAGGCAGTCATGACAGGATCTTTTCCCTAGTTAGAATGTTACTGCCTCCCATAAGCACAAATGCACACAAACACCAACAGCAAAAAGCCTGCACAAAATACTTCATAATTTCATTCATCATTCAGTTACCACTCTGCAATGTACAAAGCTCTTTTGCAAGACGAGGTCTCATTTAATTCTCACAAAGATCTGAGAGCTAAGAGTTGTTAACAGTCATTTTCTAGAGAGTAGACTAAAGCTCAAAGGTCAAGCTTGTCCAAGATCTCACATACACACTTGGCTTACAATGTGCCTAGTAAGCAGAGACAATGTGCTCCTATGAGGGTAGGGACAATGCATTTTATTTTCTCATGCCCGAGCACCTAGTATAATATCTGGTGCACAACAGGCAGGAGGAGTGAATGGGTAAAAAATGAGTTAATTGATGAAAAAAAGAACTGCTCCCAAATGCACTTTTACCACATGATGCTATTTAAAAGAGAATGCAGTATGTTTAGTCAGAATGTTACTTTGGACATCTTATAATACTCAAGAAAAAAAAAAAAAGGACCCTTTTCATCTGTGGATGCCTTCACATTATCCTACCAAGGTCACATTTTCCCTTTCCATATCACTCAGTGCTTTTGGGTTTTATATTAGCTTTGTGCTGAAAATTGAAATTGGAATATTAGAACTCAGTTGGGGAGCTCACTAATTTAATTAAATATTAAAAGCCAGCTGGTTTTATGTTATGTGGGCAAATTAGAGAATTAATGATTTGGTACACTTTCTTGTTCCTGTCAAGCTACAAGAACATGAAGAATAGCTCATTCATACCCAGTTACAAAAGGTGAGATTGAAAAATTAGGTCTGCTTTATTAAAGCGTTTCCATCTAGAGTCTTTTGAGAATAGGGTAACTTACTTATTTATAAAATGCCTCAGAAGGCACTAGCTCCTGGGCCAATGGGAAAGGACCTGAGAGATCTTTGTATTCGACATCTTGAGTAAAGTGTCATCTGGGAAAACAAATCCACTTTAGAATCCCGAAGTGTCATCTTTTTGTGCAAGCAGGTTGGGAGTCAGTTGGGAGCCTGCTGCTGTCAATTGACTGTAAGCTCATCAGCTTCTTTAAGACTTAAAATCTTAGAAACACAGAGTGTGAAATGAGGTAATAAGAGTGACGTGTGGATAGTAGAAATGACTTTTAGTCTTCACCAGTCATGCACTGTACTGAAGAGTTCCCAGATTTCTTGGTCCTATGAGTACACACACAATATCTATACCAGGCAACACAATAAAAGAACAAGAGCTCTCTATTTACCCCAAGGCTGAATGCTCAACTTTCTGATGAGTGTTCTCAGTTTCTTAGAAGATTTATGATTGCCTTTCTTATTCCAGATCTTTTCTATTTTCCTCCTACATTTTCCTCCATTCCTCCTGTCTCCTTTTACACTAGAAAATTGAGGCTAAGTTGTGTGTTGAATGGAAAGATGCTATGGAACTCTGAACAAGTCACCTAACCTCTCTTCCCCCCTCCCCTCTCTAGTAGGATCCAGTATCTGTTGTTCACATCTTTGTATCCATGAGGACCCAGCGCTTGGCTCCCACTTATACATGAGCACATGCGGTATTTGGTTTTCTGTTCCTGCATTAGTTTGTTCAGGATAGTGGCCTCCAGCTGCATCCATGTTGCTGCAAAGGAGATAAGTTTGGGGTTTTTAATGGCTGCATAGTATTCCATGGTGCATATGTCCCATGTTTTCTTCATCTAATCCATGCTAATGGGCTCCCTGGTTGATTCCATGTTTTTGCTATTGTGATTAGTGCTTCAATGACCATGGAAGTGCATATGTCTTTTGGTAGAACAATTTATTTTCTTTTGGATATATACTATAACCAGTAATGGAATTGATGCGTCAAATGGCGTTTCTGTTTTAAGTTCTTTGAGAAGTGTCTGTTCATGTCCTTTACCCACTTTTAAAAGGGGTTATTTGTTTTTATATGTTGAATTGTTTAAGTTTCTTCTAGATCCTGGATAATAGACCTTTGTCACATGCATAGTTTGTGAATATTTTTTCCCATTCTGTAGTTTTTGTCAGTTTACTCACTGATAGTTTCCTTTGCTGTGCAGAAATTCTTTTGTTGTATTAAGTCCTACTTGTCAATTTTTGCTTTTGTTGCTATTGTTTTTGAGGATGTAGGCATAAATTATTTTCCAAGGTTGATGTCCAGAATGGTGTTTCTTAGGTTTTCTTCCAGAATTTTTATCGTTTGAGATCTTACATTTAAATCTTTAATCCATCTTGAGTTAGTTTTTGTATGTGGTGAAAAGTAGGGGTTCAGTTTTATATTTTTGCATATGACTAGCCAGCTATCTCAACGCTATTTGTTGTATAGGAAGTCCTTTTGCATGCTTTTTTTTGGGTAAACTTTGTTGATGATCACATAGCTCTATGTGTGTGGTTTTATTTCTGGGTTCTCTATTCTGCTCCATTGGTCTATGTGTCTGTTTTTGTACCAGCACCATGCTGTTTTTGTTACTGTAGCTTTATAGTACAGTTTGAAGTCAAGTAATGCGATACCTTTAGCTTTGTTCTTTTTGCTTAGTATTGCTTTGTCTATTGAGTCTCTTTTTTGGCTCCATTTAGAAATTTAGAATAGTTTTTTCTAATTCTGTAAAAAATACTAGTAGTTTGATAACAATAGTGTTGAATCTATAGATTGCTTTGGGCAGCATGGCCATTTTAGTGATATTGATTCTTGCATATCTATGAGCATGGAATATTTTTCCATTTGTTTGTGTCATCTATGATTTCTGTTGGCAGTATTTTGTAGTTCCCCTTGTAATAATCTTTCACCTCCTTCGTTAAATGTATTCCTAGGAATATAATTTTCTGTATGGCAATTGCAAATGGAATTGCTTTCTTGATTTGCCTTGAATGCTTTTGCTGTATAGAAATGCTACTGATTTTTGTTCATTGATTTTATACGTTGATACTTTACTGAAGTTATTTATAATTTCCAGGAGCCTTTCAATGGAAACATTAGGGTTTTCTAGGCATAGAATCATGTTGTCCATGAAGAGAAATATGACTTCTTTTCCTGTTTAGATGCCTTTTATTTCTTTCTCTTCCCTGATTGCTCTAGCTAGGACTTCCCTTAGGACTGCTTA
This sequence comes from Cebus imitator, assembly GCF_001604975.1. NCBI lineage: Eukaryota > Metazoa > Chordata > Mammalia > Primates > Cebidae > Cebus > Cebus imitator. The sequence goes on from NW_016107317.1 coordinate 15,330,910, forward strand.
TACCACAAGCCAGGACCTCCTCTGTCCTCCCTCATATGCTTCTTTTGGCATGACTATTTCCTAATTATTTGTTAAGTTTGAGCTTAGACAAACCTTGTTCTAGTAAGCTTCCCCAGGCTCACTCTAAACCAGATTATAGATGATATACATCTTATTTGTACCCATAGAATCCTAAATGTACTCTATTCTATCACTTGCCACATTATAATTTTCTGTTTACTTTTTGTACTCTTCTCTCCCACCAAACTCTATGCTCAGTGAGGACAGACACCATATTTGTTTTGTTTACTCCTATGTTTTTGGCTAGAGGAATACTACATGTTGAATGAGTGATGGAATAAATAAATCTCAGGGACTACAGCATTAAGGGCTTGGTTTTTTGCTGTTGTTTTTTTCTTGAGTCTTTAATATATAAAGAATATTTTGTTTTCTTATTGACTTTAACTCCTTCTCATTCCTAAAACTCAAATCCTTCTTTTTCTATGTGAACACTGGGAGTAGAAATGGATAGAAACCCGCCTAGGACATATGTGTTCAAAGAGTGTTTTTAAATCCACAAGAATCTCTGATTGGCAGTTCTAGACAGTGTGGATAAAGACAGTGAAGAAGGCTGACAGAGCTCCAAGGTTATTGAGAAGGCAACTGGAGGCATCCATTGGGCAGGGAGTATTCTCAGCCCTCTTAATTTTATTCTGAAGGTATGTTCTTCAACTGCATGAACAGCTTAGCTATTTCCTAAGCTGCATCCTTTTCCAGCTGACATGTATTTTTTGCTATCATAGTTTCACTAGGCTATGGTGACCATGAAGTCATTCACGTATATTAACGGGTCCGAGGGAAGTGTTTGTGGTGGCCTTAGAGACCACTTACCAGATAGGGAAATTTAGCGTGGTAGTGGACATCATCGTCTTCGCATAGATATTCATCTGCTAGGGCTCCTCTAATAAAGTACCAAAAACTGGGTGGCTTACGGGACACAAATTTATTTTTCTCACAGTTCTGGAGGCTGAAATTCTAAGATTGAAGTGTCAAGAGAGTTGGCTTCTCCTGAGGCCCTTGAAAGAGAGTCTGTTCTGTGCCTCTCTTCTAGCTTCTGGCGGTTTGCTGGTGATCTTTGGCATTCCTTGGCTTATAGGAGCATCACTCTGATCTTTGCCTTTATACTTGCAGGGTATTTTCTCTGTGGGTGAGTCTGTCTCCAACTTTCCCTTTTATTATGGACATCAATCATATTGAATTAGGGCCCACCCTAATGGCCTCACTTTACCTTTTTCACTCCTGTGAGGGCCCTATCTCTAAATACAGTCAAAACCTGAGGCACTAGGTTAGGACTTCCACATATGAATTTGGGAGGGGACACAGGTCAACCCAAAACACTTGTGTAAGCTGATGCGGGATGGATTTTCTTGTATTTACAGCCCAAAGCATTCTAACTAATAAAGGAGTTCAGCAAGTATGAAATAAAAGGTTAAAAAAACAAAACAAGGACAAGCATGAAAGCATATGTTTATCTCCTGGGGCTGACACACTCCTACTAAAATGAGAATTTTTAAGTTGAACTTGAGACAAGTGAAATATACATACAGTCAGAACAGGTTGGTTCTTGAAAACAACAACAACAACAACAACAACAACACATGGCAGCTTCTGAATCACTGGCATAATCATTTGGGCCCAATTTCTTTGGATATGCAAAAGAGGAAAGCATGTGTGACACAAGTTGAGTTTCCAGTTCTTTCATGTAATTACATACCCCAGGGTGCAAAGATCAGTGCCCAAAACAGATTCTCAATGTATATTTGTTTTTTTTTTCCCATTTATTTATTTTATTGCATTTTAGGTTTTGGGGTACATGTGAAGAACATGCAAAATTGTTGCATAGGAACACACATGGCAGTGTGATTTGCTGCCTTCTTCCCCATCACCTACATCTGACATTTCTCCCCTTGCTATCTCTCCCCAGCTTCCCACCCCCCACCCTCCCTCCCCTATTTCCCCACAACTGACCCCAATGTGTAGTGCTCCCCTCCCTGTGTCCATGTGTTCTCATTGTTCAACACCCGCCTATGAGTGAGAACATGCGGTGTTTGATCTTCTGCTCTTCTGTCAGTTTGCTGAGAATGATGGTTTCCAGGTTCATCCATGTTCCTACAAAGGACACAAACTCATCATTTTTGATGGCTGCATAATATTCCATGGTGTATATGTGCCACATTTTCCCTATCCAGTCTATCGTCGATGGGCATTTGGGTTGGTTCCAGGTCTTTGCTATTGTAAACAGTGCTGCAATGAACATTCGTGTGCACGTGTCCTTATAGTAGAACGATTTGTAATCCTTTGGATATATACCCAGTAATGGGATTGCTGGGTCAAATGGAATTTCTATTTCTATGTCCTTGAGGAATCGCCACACTGTCTTCCACAATGGAAGTATATTTGTTAATGATTGATTTCTTGCTTTAAAATTTTTGTTTCTTGAAGTGAGGTTGAAACTGTTTTCACTATCTATGAGTTAAAAAGGCATATTCACTTTTATGTTACTGGATATCAAGAAAGTAAAGCAGATATTCTTACCCAAGATGAATCATGGGTCACAGGGAATGTTTTGCTTTTGAAGATTACTATCAGCATATGACTATATTTTGGGGATGTAAAAAAGTAGAAGCGAAATAAGAGCCAACTTGATATTTGAAAGACAAAGGAACCTAAAGGAAACATTAAAACAATGGGAATTATTTTCATAATCTTATGGTGCTATAGGGTCTAATTCTGCAACAAAAAGTTGCAGTGAGAATAATTAGATGAAATCTTTCTTGAAATGCAAAGGAATTCAATTGGGCGGGTCTAAGTCTTCTAGACAGGCATATTCTCGGTACTCAGAATGAAGAAAAGCCTTGTAGCTGGAAGTTAGTCAAAGCACACACGTCACAAAAAAGATAGGGTCCCTGACCACCCCTGTCAGAGCACAACAAAAGTAAGCAGGGTACAAAGGAATGAAACTAATTTGTACCCATTTTACCTTTAGCTTTGGGGTACATCTTAGAGGTTTTAGATGAAATCAGTGCAGAAGGGCTTTGAAAACTTGAAAGGATGTCAGCTACCCTGAAAAGAAAGAAAACTGACTTTAGGAAGCACTTGGAATAAAAGATCAAACAAATTTCCATAGGTTTTCAGAAAGAAATAAATGATACATTATTGGCGACTCTTCCTGGGAGCTGTTTTCCATCCTCAGTGGCAATTGTCTTAGGCAGTTTGGGCCACTGTAACAGAAAAATGTAGTTTGGGTGGCTTAAGTAACAAACACTTGTTTCTCACAGTCTGGAGGCTCGAAGTCCAGAATCAAGGTGTTGGCAGATCTGCTTCTGGCGAGGGCCCACCCCCTGGTTTGCAGATGGCTTTTCTCATTTAATTCTCATTAAATTAAAGTAGGGAGCAGAGAGAAGGAACACGTTCTTGCCCTGTATCTTCTTATAAGGGCACTAATCTACTTCATGAGGGCCCCCCTCATGACCTAATCACTTCCCAAATCCTCCACCTCCTAATACCAGCTTATTCAAGGTTAGGATTTCAACGCATGAATTTGGGGGGAATATTAACATTCAGCCCATAACACACTGTCTGGCCACCACATGTCCTAAGCATCCCCTTCATGTCATGAGCCTTGCATGGCTTTTTTTCAAGGGACTGCCCAGAAGCAGCATCCTCTAACTGCAAGCTTTGGAGAAACTGTCTCTGCACATAAGCATCATATGACATAGCTTTGCAACCGAGGTTTTTAAGACAGAACAGAGTTATTAACTGAAGAAATTAAATGTGCTGTATGAGAAAGCGTAATCGTGCCTGGAGGATGCAGGCTTTAGCTGTAGTGCTTGCTGGAATAAAGCCATTGCTGAATATGTTTGAGTGGTGCACCTGTTGGGCACTGTTTCGCTCCAGTTTCCCCTTTCTTGCCAAAGAAAAACACCTGAATGCTGCTGACTCTCATTTGGGAAATAAAGGGAAAGTGTCCACATAGTTAATCAGTTTGTATTTTGTACATGTATCAATTGCTGGGCTTCTGAGTGTGTCTGTTATATCAGAAAGCACAGGCGTAGTCTACCTAGGCATAGTGAATTGGGCCAGACCAGTGTATTTATAATTAGTCAGGGCACCTATAACACACTTGTAAAATAACTATTTCTCTCATTATTCTTCTCTGTTTCCCTCCCCTCCCTATTTCCCATTGCTTTGCCTTCCTCCCCCAGCTTCCCTCCTTTTCTTCAAAAGACAGAAATGTTGCTGAATACTAATGAGGCAATTCTTGGCCCTACCCGTTCGTTTATTTTCAGGCAATTAATTCAACTTTCTAATATCTAGCCAGAATGTTATGCAGGTAATTTGTGGGTCTGCTTAATATCTCAGGACCCTGTGGTTATCAGCCAGTGAAGCTCATTGTGAAGATGAGATCACCCAGCTGGTAGGCAAGTTAGATTTCCACTAGTAATACCAGCCCTTCATTAAAGCCACTGAGTACTTGAGCTTGGCATGCTTCCCTTGTTGCATACTTCGCTTTCTGATTACAAATGGTTTGCAGCTTCCACATGTTTGCCTCAAGCACTCATTTTCTTTCCTGAAGGACACTGGGCCTGATGGCATCATTAGCAGTTTTTCAATATAAAATTTCACAGGGCTGTGATAGCCCTTCCTGACTCTCAGATGTTGTGTACTTGTGACTGTGGCAAACCAGCGTATTCACTCATCCATCCTGAAAGCTTATAGAATGCAGCATAATAGATGCCTGGGAAGACTGAGGGAAAGGGTGAAAGCAAAAAAAGAGGAAAGACATAATTTTTGCTCTCAGGGAATTTGCTGTGAGCTCCTTGAAGTAGTGATCCATCTTGCTAATTGCTGGGCATATAATAGGTGCTCATTAAATCTGTGTTCCTTTCACTTGTGAATGAATGAATAGGACTGTGGGGTGGGGGAAGATACAGAATATTCATCTGAAGCATCTTGGAGAATAATTGTGGAGCAATGTATGATTTGTGGAAAGAAAACAGCTGCTGAGGATAATTAAATGGTGGGGTGAGGTAGTCAAAAAAGGCTTCTTGAAGAATTTGGCAAGGATTTGCTGGGAAGAAGGTAATCTTTAAGGAGAATAAATGATTTGAGAATGGATGTTGTTGAGGATCAAATGAAGTAAATTTGAAGGACTTTAAAGAATTTGGAGGTTAAGAGTGCAGGATCTGGAGTCAGAGAGACTGAAATTGCACTCCAGTTTAGCCCTTTACTTGATATTTTATGTTATGAAACTTCATTACTTCTTTGGGTCTCAATTTTCTCATTTGTAAAGTGGGGATAAGTCCACCTCATAGGATTGCTATCAGGATTAGATAAAAATAATAAGAGATAACTTAGCACTCTGCCTAGCATATAACAAACATCAATAAACAGGCATTTTAAAATTAGAATTATTAAGAATGAAGAAATATTTTTAAGGCATGAATACAGAAAAGGGTACGTAGAATTGTCTTTTAATTTGGTAACATTGAAGATATATGTTAGAAAATGGAAAACCACTGAATGTTTCCCATCAGAGAAAAGAAAACAATTTAAAGACAATTTACAAAAAGAAAACAAAATATTCCTTTAGGCAAGCAAACTAGCTAGTGGGATGCAGTTATAGATTGGTGGAAAGGGAGGAGAATGGTTCAACTAATGAGAAAAAGAAGGCAAACATGAAAGATATTATGTAGTAAGAACTAGCAGAATGTGATGACCCAGTGGAAATAACGTGGTGCTGAGGAGAATGTAAGAAAAAAAAGTCAAAGGTAGGGAGATAATGATACTCAAAGATTGGAGGCAACATAGTACCACTGACAGCGAAGGACTGATTAGTGAGGAATTGTTATTTAGGGGCAAAATAATGCAAATGAAAGTATAAGGTGAAAGTGAAATTCAGCCAGTCTAAATCTCTACGGATTTATTTTGTTTTTTATTTGCACACAGTAAAGTTTGTTCTTTTTGGTGTACTGTTCTATGAGTTTTGATGTTGTGTAGTCATGTAGCCATTATCACAATCTCACCGCCCCAGATTTTCTCATGGTGCCCCTCTACAGTCAACATCTGTCCCTACTCCTCACCTCTGGCAAAAACTGAGTGGTCGCCTGTCTGTATTGTTTTGCCTTTTCAAAATGGAAACCTGCAATAGGCTGCCTTGTGAGTCTGGCTTCTTGCATTGTGCATATGGCATTGGGGATTTCTCCACCTCATTGTGTGTAACATTATTTCATTCCTTATTATTGCTGAATGTTTTGTTTATCCATTCACCAGTTGATAGATTTCTGAGTTGTTTTCAGTTTTAAATGATTGTAAATAAAGCTGTTATAAACATTTGCATACAGCTTTTTGTGTGAACATAGTTGTCTTTTCTCTGGTATAAATACCTGGGAGTGGAATTTCTGGGCCGTATGGTAGTGAATGTTTAATTTTACAAGATACCATCAAATTGCATAGTGACCATACCATCTTACATTTCCACCAGCAGTGTATGAGAGTTCCAATTGCTTTGCATTCTTGTCAGCATTTGGAATTGTCTGCTCTGCTTCTGTTAACCATTCAAATAGTTAAGTAGTAGCATCTATTTTATGGTGACTTTCATTTGCTTTTTTCTAATGCCTAATTATGTTGATCAACTTTTCATGTACTTAATTGTCACTCGCTTATCTTCTTTGGTGACATATCTGCTCAAAAATGTCCATCTTTAAAAATTGGATTGTTTACTTTCTCACTGTTGAGTTTTAAGAGTTCTTTATATATTTGGCTAATAAATCTTTTGTCAAATGTGTGAATTGCACAATTTTCTGTCAGTCCGAAGCTTGCCTTTTTATTCCCACAATAGTGTCTTACTCAGAGCTATGGTCTTACTCTGCTATGGTCTCCCTGAATTCATGTTGAAACCTAGTCACCAATGTCATGGTGTTAAGAGGTGGCTCCTTTGGGAGGCGATTGAGCCACTAATTCCTCATGAATGGGATTAGTAATCTTGTGAAAGAGACCCCAGAGAGCTTCCTTGACCCTTTTGCTATGTAAACACAGCCACCAGAACTGTGAGAAATAAATTTATATTGTTTAAAATCTGCCAAGTTTACATTATTTTGTTACAGCTGTCCAAGTGAACTAAGACAAGCCAAGTTTTAAGTTTGCTGATGACTAATTTATCAATTTTTGTATTTTATGGATCATGATTTTAAGTCATATTTAAAACTCTTAGCTCAACTCATGATAATAAAGATTTTTACCTAAATTTTCTTTTTTGAAGGTCCGAAGTTTTACATTTTACATTTAGATCGTTGATCTATTTGAAATTAATTATTGTGTGAGACATGAAGTGTAGGCTGAGATTTCTTTTTTGCATATGTTTTGGTGTCACTTGTTTAAAAGACTATTCTCTTATCCATTGAGTTGTCTTTGTATATTTGTCAAAAAGCAACGACTATATCTGTGTGGACGTATTTCTAGACTCTATTCTTTTCTGTTGATCTATGTATGCTTATATTTTTTCATCAACACCATGCTGTTGTGATTACTATAGCTTTATAACAAGCCTTGAAATTAGGTATTGTGAGTTCTCCCACTTTCAAAGTTGTTTTGCCCATTTTGGTTGCTTTGCATTTTGAGAAAAATTTTAGAAATAACTTATCAATATAACTACAACAAAATCTGCTGGAGGTTTTAATGGGATTGCCTTGAATTTATAGGACAGGAGAAAATTGACATTTTGAGATTATTGACCTTTCCAATTCATAAACACAGTACATATTTCCATTTATTTCTTCAATGTTTTGTAGTTTTCAACAGATTTGTTAGATTTATGCCTATGAATTTCATTTTTTGTTGCTAAGGGTACTGTCTCATAAATTTGATTTCCAATTGTTTATTGCTATACAGTAGTATACAGAAATACACTTGATTTTTTAAATATTGAGCTGTGTTCTGTAACCTTGCTAAAGTCACTTATTAATTCTGGACTTTTATAGATAATTTATAATTTTATACATAGACAATCATGCCATCTGCAATTGAGAGAATTTTATTTTTTAATTTTCAATACATATTTTAATGTTTTTCTTGTCTTAATGTGCTGGCTAGGACTTCCAGTATGGTATTGAATAGAAGTTATAAGAATAAATATCCTTGCTTTGTCCCAGTCTTAGAGAGAAGGCATTTCAGTTTTCATCATTTAGTATAATGTCAGATAAAGATTTCATGTAGATACTGTTTATCAGGATAAGGAAGCTTATTGCTATTTTGAGTTTGCTAAGAGTTCTTTTCTTTCTTTAAAAAATCCTAAATGAATACTACATTTTTTTATAAAATGTTTTTATTGCATATATTGAGATAATCATGTAACTTTTATTCTTTAATGTTAATATCCTGAATTACATTGACCATTGAATGTTGAATCAGCATTGTGTTCTAAAAATAAACCCACATTATTATAAAATGTTATATTTTTTTATGTTGGTGAATTCAGTTTTTAAACATTCTTTAAAAAGATTTTTACATCTATTTTTCTGAGGGATATTAGTCTGTAGTTTTCTTTTCTTGCAATGTCTTAGTCTGGTTTTATTACCAAGGTAATCCTGGCCTCACAAGATGAGTGGGAAGTATTTTCTTCTTTATTTTCTGGGAAAGATTGTGTCAAGTTTGTGTTAATTTCTTTTTACATGTTTGATAGAGTTTTCTAATGAAACAATCTGGGCCTGGAGTTTTCTTTGTTGGAGGGTTTTTAACTACAAATCAATTTATTAATTGATTTGGGAGTATTCAACTTGTCTAATTCTTCTTGAGTGAGTTTTAATAGTTTGTGTCTTTCAAAGAGTTTGTCCATTTTATTTAGGCTATTGAATTTATGTGCATAAAATGTTTCATATTTTTAAATTATCCTTTTAATAATTTATTTATATTTATATGTGTAAATACATATCCTATTTAATTCCTGATACTGGTAACTTACATATTTTCTCTTCTTGTCTTTGCTACTCCAGATAGAGATTTATAAATTTTATTAACCTTTACAAAGAACTACCTTTGATGTTAGTTTTTGTTATTTTTAGCTTCTCCCTTTATTATTTTTTTTTTTCTTCTGCTGGCTTTGGATTTATTTGCTCCTTTTTTCTTAGTTTCTTGATGTGTAAGTTTAGATTATTGATTTGGGATGTTTCTCTTTATCCCTTTCTCTCTTGTTTTTCTTTTTAATATGTCTTTCTTTCTT
>NW_016107317.1:15340185-15369521 GCF_001604975.1 Cebus imitator
TTGGCCCACTACAACCTCTGCCCCCTGGGTTCAAGCGATTCTCCTGCCTCAGCCTCTCTAGAAGCTGGGATTACAGGCATGTGCTATTGTAACCGGGTCACTGGACGCAGGGGCTCAGCTGCCTCCTGGATCGGATGTACCCAGGTTCTTGGCCTCTCTTTGCCCCAGTAATGGGAAAGGGGCCCTGCAGTTGTGGTGAGCTTACTGTTCGAATGAATATTGTGGACCCAAAGAGTTTTGCACAGTAATTTAGTAAGCAGAGAGTGAGAGTACTCCCACACTGCCATGGGAGGGGATCCAAGGGAGGAATCTGCAAAGGTAAGTGGCAGGGGTATTTTAAGCCTGCCCATTCATGTTTATTCCTGTCCCATTCATGTTCTTGTCCAATGAGAGGAGTTCTTTCAAACTTCCTCTGGAGTGATTGACCTTTGACTCTGATACTGAATTGGCTGCTGGGTCTGCTACTAGAGCTCCCTCTTCCCAGAGCTTTTCCTGGGCTTTTTAAAGAAAGGAGCTCACCTGAAATTTCTACCTAGTTGGCACGCCAGGAATATCAGACAAAGAACTCTAGGTTCCCTGATGGAGGCATGGATCTGGGAAGTTCCTGCCTTTGAAATCACACCCCTTGTGGACTCAGTTTTCCTTAACACGGTCCCTCACTATCACGCCTGGCTAATGTTTGTATTTTTAGTAGAGACAGGGTTTTGCAGTGTTGGCCAGGCTGGTCTGGGAGTCCCGACCTCAGGTGATCTACCTGCTATGGCCTCCCAAAGTACTGGGATTACAGGCCTGAGCCACTGGACCCAGCCCTAAGTCTTTCATGATCCATGAGAATACTTTGAGTTGTCAGAACTACCTAGTTAAACCTAAACATATAGATAAGGATTTCATTTCATTGAAGGGAGTTTCCTTCAGTCAAGTGATTCCCATCATTTCAACTACACGCAAATCAGCAGAGAATCCGTCAATTCTACTAGATTTATTCTGGTGCTTCTTGAACATAAAAATAAAATTATCATTATGAAAAAAGACAAGTGAAATGAATCCCAGCCCCCTAGGTTTTATTCAACAGGCTCAAAAGGAGGTTCCTAAGGACATTTTCAGGATCAACTGAATCCTGAGGTTGAAAAACAAAACTGCAATGCATGAAACTTATAAAAAAATGACACACTTCATCTAGACTGTAGAATCAACAAGAATTTAATAATGTTAATCAAATAATTACAGTTCAATTGCACATAAATTTGAATTGTTTTCTCATTAAAGAGTGCTTGTCTGTAAATTATTGCAGGGAAAGCCATTTTCAAGTTAATGTTTCAACCATTAGAAAATACAAAGGGCATTTTCATTAATTAGACACAATTCTTTTTCCTTCTAGTTTATCATTACCTCTGCTAGGTGGAATCAGTTTAGTGCTCAAGTTTATTGACATGTGTGATTCGATGACACTATTTGTTTAGAGATCATCATATACCTGGTGGAATAAACTCATTAAGTATAAATGAATAGTTATGTAGTCATCATCTAAAATGAGTCAGTTCTGTTCTCCAGAGTCATTATAATGAATGTGAACACAGCTGGAATAAAAGTCCCTGTGAAAGTTACAGGTTTTATTCTGAAATATTTAAGGCTACAGCTTCATTCCGAGTTTTGAAGGCCTTTTGTTCAAGAAAAAGGACTTGACCTCCCCTTGCGGAACATTGTTACATGCACTTCTTGCCATCTTATCAAAGCTAGGTAATTCTGTTGTGACTTCTTAGAAAGTACGGTAATATGGAAAAACCAGAACTTGGAAGGTTTTTTGTTTTCAAGAAAGGGTTGAATTCAAGGGTTATATTTTAAAAGAATGGCCTTTGTGGGTTCTGGTGGCTGCTAAATAATTGCAATTATTGTGATATGAGATTCTCCTGTATTTAATTATCTCCCTGGTTCTCTATTGTTCACTAGACAACAGGGAAGGGTGTGCAGCAGGAAAAAGTGAATCTCCCATTTTTGTTTTCTGAGATTTGTAGCCCTAATTATAGATCTTGGTGCTATCATTGTTTTTAGTGTCTAAAGGCAGAAGTAGGTATCACCTGAATGTGTGACCAAGGGTGAAGGATTCATTAGAACAGTGCTCCAAAACTCTGCTTTAGAATTATGAAGATAACAATAGTATTCCAGAACCTTGCTTTAATCAACAGTCACCAATATGTATTTACAGCATTCATGCTATATGCCAATTAACGTTTAAGATCAGGTGGCAAAATTCGTAACAGAAGGAATGATGTTTTATCAGTGTACAGTTCTCTTTTATTTTTCTAGGACTTGATAATGGATGAGCTCATTTCACATGTAGCACCATGAGGGAAATATCAGGAAAGAGTGAAAGTGCTGGTTTCTTATTACTTTTTATATTTTATGTAACTCTATCATGCAGGTTAAACCTCTGTAGATGAGGGTGATGAAATGATGTGGCCTGAAGGAATTTCAAGAATGCAAGATCACTTCTTTTCACCTTCCCTCTTTCCTATGATTTAAGCTATCTGAGAAATTCGCCAGGACACTTTTTACAATAAAATAATAAGCAGGCATATTGCATATGATGAGAATATGGTCAAGTTGTGAAGCTCTTTTAAATGATAGATTTCTTCATATTATGAAAAAAGCATTGTATTAAGCAAATGAATGGCTTATGCTTGAGTATTGGTTAATAAATATTAAATACTATTTATTCAAATGGTAATACTTTATTAGGTGTAGAAATTAAACATTGAACCAGCAAGAAATTACACGTAAATAATTATGTCTATTAATGTAAAAAGATCAAGAGAAAAGAGAGAGGAAGAGTATATTCTAAATCGATTTTTTCTTTTATAAAAAATTACTGCATAGTATTAAAAGTGTTCAGTCTCACTAGCGCCTTTATTTTTTGTATCCTTCTCCCTCTTTTCTTTCTGTCCCTCTTTCTTGTTTTCCAATTCTTTCCACTCCCCACTGCCAGTGCCTCCTTCCTGTTGCCAAATACAGCTGCAGATCAAGGCATCTGTCCTCTCCCTAAGCCTCTCTACAATGCTCCTGCCTTCCCCACAGTGGTGAAAACCTCACCAATTTTCACTCTAAATATTCATATGCTTGATAAGACATAGCCTTAGTGAGTTAAGTCCTGAGTCTGTTGCCTAAAAAAAATTAAAGCAAGTAATAACAGAAGCTTTGCATACTAACAGCCAAGTGGTAATGCACATAGGAGAGAACCATTAATTGGACCTCATTCGTTCGTTCAAAATAAATGTGCACTTTGTTGTCACTGTGTGCTTAGCAGGTGTCAGGTGCTGGGAATTTAAAGAGGAATAAAGCTCTAGGGAGATTATTATTTGTTTTGCATTTCATTTTTTCCTTAAGAACTCAGGAGAAACTTAATAACAGACCAATAAAAGTGGTATGAATGAATAACCGGAAGTTAGGTAAGTGTAGTTTTCAAATGAAATGTCCATTAAAGTTTCTACACAGTGTTCATTCTGTTTGAGGGTCAGGGTGTGGAGTAGAAATAAAGCCTTATGCTCCAGAGTTCCACTGCTAGGTGCAAGTTTAAGCTTTATCCTTTATCATGTGCAAGAGAGTAAGATTTGTGAGGGTAGGGGTTTTTGTCTGCCTGGTTCATTGATACAACCCAAGTGCCTGAAGTAGTAGGTGTTAAAAAATATGGATGAACTTTTCTTTCTTTCTCTTTCCTTTTCTTTTTCCTTCCTTCCTTCCTTCCCTTCCTTTTTCCCTTCCTTTTTCCCTTCCCTTTTCCCTTCCCTTTTCCCTTCCCTTTTTCCTTCCCTTCCCTTCCCTTCCCCTCCCTCCTTCCTTCCTTCCTTACCCTGTCCTTGCCTTTTCCTTTCCCCTTTCCTTTCCTTTCTTTCCTTTCCCCTTCTTTTCCTTTCCTTTCTTTTTCTTTCTTTTCCTTTTCCCTTTCCCTTTCGCTTCCCCTTTCCTTTTCCCTTTGCTTTCCTTTTTTTTTGAGATGGAGTTTTGCTCTTGTTGCCCAGCCTGGAGTACAATGGCACGATCTCAGCTCATTGCAACCTCCGCCTCCCAGGTGCAAATGATTCTCCTACCTCAGCCTCCAGAGTAGCTGGATTTACAAGCACCCACCACCATGCCTGTCTAATTTTTGTATTTTTAGTAGAGACGGGGTTTTGCTGTGTTGGCCAGGCTGGTCTTGAACTCCTGACCTCAGGTGATCTGCCTACCTTGGCGTCCCAAAGTGCTGGGATTACAAGCATGAGCCACCATGTCTGGGCTGGATGAATGTTTAATGAATGAGCTTTCAACCCGGTTTGAAACTTAATGTCTTTTCCTTGGCGTCCTAATCCATAAAATAAGGCTAACACTAGTAATTACCTAGTGGAATTTAAGCATTAAATGAGAATGTAAAGCTTAGAATGGTGTCTAGCAAAGAGCAAGAGCCCAAAAATTAATCGTCAGCTGTGTAGCTATCCAGCAACCGTCTTTTGGGCAGGCACTTCCTGCCAAGCACAGTGGTGAACACTGAATATGAGAATGAAGCAAAGAAACATTTACAATCTTTGCCATCTAGGGGGAGCACGGGGTACAGATATTAAGCCAACACACATGCATAAGGATAATGATGAATTGTGATGAGGGCCAGGAAGGGAAAGAACATGAGAGGTAATAATGAGGAGGACCTGACTTGGATTTTGAGCGAAGGAAGGCATTGTTGACAAGTAATACTTAAACTGGTAGCTGAAGGTTGGAAAGAAATTCTTCCACAGTAGGTGAGGCATGGGAGGTTCCATAGAGAAAAGGAACAGGGGTGCATGTGTAGAAGCCCCAAAGCAGCAAAGAGATTGGTGTGTTCAAAGAGAAGGAGAAAGAAGCCAGTGTAGTAGAAGCATAATGAGGGTAGGAAAGAGACAGATGGAGACACAGGACAGATCACGTGAAGCTTGCAGACCAAGCAACAGCATGTGTTATTATCTTCGTTGCAATGGGAAGCCATTGAAAAACTATTTGTAGGTAGTGACTTAACCCATGTTATGTGCAAAAAAAAAAAAAAATGCATTAAAGAAAGGAGTTAAGAACTATTGTAGTGGTTAAGGCAAGGATTAGTAGTTTGACTCCTGTAATGGCACTGATGATGGAAAAGTAGTTGGAGTTGAGTAATATTTTGGAGGTTAAATTGAGAAAAATGCTTATATAAGCATTCCGAAATATCAGCTGCATGTAGTGGCTCATGCCTGTAATCCCAGCACTTTGGGAGGCCAAGGGAAGAGGATCATTTGAGGCTAAGAGTTCAAGACCAGCCTGGGCAACATAGTGGGACCTGGTCTCTAGAAAAAAAATAGCCAAGTGTGATTACATGCACTTGTAATCCCAGCTACTCAGGAGGCTGAGGTCAAAGGATCGCTTGAGCCCAAGAGTTTGAGGCTGCAGTGAGCCATGATCATGCCACTGCACTTCAGCCTGGGCAGCAGAGTGAAAGCCAGTCTAAAAAATATATAATATATATACATATATGTTATATATGTATAACAATAAATGTATTATATATACATATATATTGTATATGTATAACAATATATGTATTATATATTATATAGTATAACATATATTTTATAAAGGAGATATATATATATATATATATATATATATATAATTTAGTTCTCCACACAACCTCATATTTTATTAATCTCACTTTACAGATGAATCTCAATCACAAAGCCTTGGTTCAAACACAGATATGTTAGGATTTGAGGCACAGGCACCACATCCAGCCAGCATGTTGTACTGCTCACCTTTTCTTGATTGTTGGTAGAGAGGGGAAAACAGTAGTTTATGGCCAAGAATTTCAAATGAGATAAAGTGAGCAGGTAGTAGAGGTGCAAAATATTCTCCAGAGGTCTGACATTCAACACCAGGGCCAACTGATAGAACACCTGCAGCTTTGTCCCTGTGTAAGAGGAGGCTGTGAATAATGAATGCTTAGCCAGTTTAGACAATTCTTATATTCTTAGCACCTAGCTCACAGCAGTTTCTTAATGAATTAATGAGTAAATGATGAAATTAATAAACAAAGTGAATGAGTAAGGCAATACACAGTATTATGTATTTGATTAAAGGAAGATCATCAGCTGATGGGGTCATGGAAAACCAATGAAACCAGTAGGCATCCCCCAGCTTGTGAGTGTCTGCTGCAAACAGCTCACACTGCCCCTCTCTAGAGAAGCACTTTGGGCTAAATAGGAGCTAGCAGGCCTCAGAGATTACCATGCCCTATTTTTTATCCAACAGCAGATCTATCAGGTATACAAAACACTTGCGCCTTTACTTAAGGTGGAAGCAATTATGGTGGAATCTGTTTCCAGTTGCTCCTGAGGGATCAGACTCTTGCTAGCCTCCAGTTGACCCATATTCTTGCTTGGCTTTTTATTTATGCTCCATCCAGCTTTTCACATCCCTTCTTCTGAGAGGAATCTCTCTCAGTAAGTCATTTGAACAAAAATTCCCATCTCAGGCCCTGCTTCCAGGGAACCCAAAGTAAGATACCTGTTAGGGTTAAGAGTGATTTCCTACAGTATTTGTCTCCAGACCTGCACCAAACCTACAGAGAAATAAATTTATCTGTATTTATTTATGTGTAAACTACATATATGCTGTGTTAGTCTGTTTTCATGCTGCTAATAAAGACATACCTGAGACTGGGAAGAAAAAGAGGTTTAATGAACTTACAGTTCCACATGACTGGGAGTCTCACAATAATCGTGTAAGACAAGAAGGAGCAAGTCACGTCTTACACGGTTGGTGGCAGGCAAAGAGAGCTTGTGCAGGGAAACTCCCAATTGTAAAACCGTCCGATATGGTAAGACTTACTCACTATCATGAGAACAGCATGATAAAGACCCACTCCTATGATTCAGTTAGCAGCCTCCCTCCACCCACCCACCCCACACCAGTTTCCTCCGATGACATGTGGGAATTGTGGGAGTTACAATTCAAGATGAGACTTGGGTGGGGACACAGCCAAACCATATCTTTTCTACTCCTGGCCCCTCCAAAATCTCACATCTTTTTTACATTTCAAAACCAATTATGCCTTCCTAATAGTCCCCCAAATTCTTAACTTATTTCAGCATTAACTCAAAAGTCTACAGTCCAAAGTCTCATCTGAGACAAGGCAAGTACCTTCTGGCTATGAGCCTGTAAAATCAAAAGCAAGCTAGTTACTTCTTAGACACAGTGGGGGTACATGCATTGGGTAAATACAGCCATTTCAAATGGGAGAAATTGGCCAAAACAAAGGGGCTACAGGCCCCATGCAAGTCTAAAATCCAGCAAAGCAGTCAAATCTTAAAGTTCCAAAATGATCTCCATGTCCCATATCCAGGTCACGCTGATGCAAGATGTGGGCTCCCATGGCCTTGGCCAGCTCTGCCCCTGTGGCTGCTCCTATCCTGGCTGCTTTGACAGGCTGGTGTTGAGTGTCTTCAGGTTTTCCAGGCGCATGGTGCAAGCTGTCAGTGCATCTACAATTCTGGGTTCTGGAGGATGGTGGCCCTTTTCTTGCAGCTCTGCTAGGTGGTACCTCAACAGGGACTCTGTGTGGGGACTCCAGCCCCACATTTCCCTTAAGCACTGCCCTAGCAGAGGTTCTCCATGAGGGCACTGCCCCTTCAGCAATCTTCTGCCTGGGCATCCAGGCGTTTCCATACATCCTGTAAAATATAGGTGGAAGTTCCCAAACCTCAATTCTTCTGTGCACCTGTAGGCTCAACACCATGTGATAGCTGCGAAGACTTGGGACTTCCACCCTCTGAAGCAACAGGCTGAGCTGTATGTTGGCCTCTTTTAGTCATGGCTGGAGCAGCTGGGATGCAGGGCACCAGGTCTCTAGGCTGCACACAGTAGAGGGACCCTGGGCCAGGCCCACAAAACCATTTTTTTCTTTCTAAACCTCAGGGCCTGTGATGGCAGGGGCTGCCACAAAGGTCTCTGACATGTCCTGGAGACATTTTCCTCATTGTTTTGGTGATTAACATTTGGCTCCTTATTATTTATGCAAATTTCTTCAGCTGGCTGGAATTTCTCCTCAGAAAATAGGATTTTCTTTTCTATTGCATTTTCAGGCTGCAAATTTTCCAGTTTTATGCTGTTTCCCTTATAAAACTGAATGCCTCTAACAGCACCCATGTCATGTCCTGAATGCTTTGCTACTTAGAAATTTCTTCTGCCAGAAATAATCTCTCTAAAGTTCCACAAATCTCTAGGGCAGGGGCAAAATGCCACCAGTTTCTTTGCTAAAACATAACAAGAGTCACCTTTGCTTCAGTTCCCAACAAGTTTCTCATCTCCATCTGAGACCACAGCCTGGACCTTATTGTTCATATTGCTATCAGGCTTTTGATCAAAGCCATTCAACAAATCTCTAGAAAGTTCCAAACTTTCTAACATTTTCCTGTCTTCTTCTGAGCCCTCTAAACTGTTCCAACCTCTGCCTGTTACCCAGTTCCAAAGTTGCTTCCACATTTTTGGGTGTCTTCTCAACAATGCCCTCCCCTACTGGTACCAATTTACTGTATTAGTTCATTTTCACACTGCTTATAAAGACATATCTAAGACTGGACAATTTATAAAAGAAAGTGCTTTAATAGACTTACAGTTCCACATGGCTGGGAAGCCACACAATCATGGTGGAAGGCAAGGAGAAACAAGTCACATCTTAAATGGATAGCAGCAGACAAAGAGAGAGAGCTTGTGCAGAGAAATGCCCATTTTTAAAACCATCAGATCTCATAAGACTTATTCACTATCACAAGAACAGCATGGGAAAGACCTGCCCCCATGATTCAATTACTTTCCACCAGGTTCCTCCCACAAGACAGGGGAATTTTTGAGTCCTACCCAACTACATGGAACTGTGAGTCCATTAAACATCTCTCTTTTGTTAAAAAAAAACACAAACAAACAAAAAAAAACAAACAAAAAACAGGGGAATTGTGGGAGTTACATTCAAGATGAGATTTGGGTGGGGACACAGTCAAACCATATCACACGCATTCCTGTGCTAGTTATTTATCATGGATAGACATATGGATGTCTTCCAATACCTGATATTTTCCAGTCCTAAGCTAGTGTAGCTGGCACCGTGGCCACCTAGGAAATACTACACTCCTCTGCCTCCTTTGTACTTGTGCCTGGTTGTACAGCCAGATTCTGGCCAATGGGATATAAGTGGAACTGTGTGGGGAATTCTGTACCTTCCTTCCTTCCTTAAGAAAGAACTGGCATTTATCTTTCACTTCTCATTTTTTAGACTTCACTTTGAACCACACTATAGAGATGACAGAGCAGAGAGGTGGAAAAACTTGATTCACTGACATCTTTGCAAAGTAGAATCCCCCTACCAGGCCTGAACTGCATATCTCCAGAGTTTTGTAGGGAAGAGAAAGACTCTGATGTTGCTAAGGCCACTGCTGTTTTTGTTTTATTAGCAGCCATACTTAATCATAATTATTCTAGTTGTACTACCACTCCACCAGATTTTAACATCTGTGAAATCTGATGCCTTTAAACAATTGGTAGCATTAAAATTATAGTATTCTTATCTTTCTTAGTGGAACATACAGTTATGTTACCTATTTCAATTGATTACAACTTACATTTGATAAAATCAGGTGAAATATTGTAAGTTAAATACCAAACATTATAAAATATACACAAAAACAAATATGAAGACATGCTGATGTAGAGAAAGTAAATATTTAAATCCATTAAGTTAAAATTTATTAATGGTATAAAATTTATTAGCCCTTGCACTGTACTTGGTGAGAACAACCTGGTTGGATAGATTTTATTATTTTTAAAATTTTTGGTTTGTTTGAGTTATGGTGATTTCTAAATTCAGCTTATTTAAGTACTTGGTGTTATTATATGTCACATTTGAGAAGGATACCTCATAGAGATATTTACATCTAAACTGACGAAGTTCAAGATGGGTTACACTTACCAAATCAGAGTACTCATTATTCAGTTCCAACCAACAGTGAAGCCAAGGTTTTTGCTTAAAGCCAGCTCATCCATTTTCATCTTCCCTTATGTCAGTCAGTTGTTTTTGCAAACTAAACAGAAGGTGTTGCATTTTTACATTTGTTTAAACTCAATCTAATTCTATGTAGAAGATTTTTTTTAGGTTAGACATTTTTCTCCAATAGTTTTAAATATGCAGATATGCAAGCTTTTTTTTTTGTAGAATATATACTTACATTAGTATTGTCAACAAAAACACAATCCATGGAAATATTTCCAGACATTCATTTTTGACATGCCAACTTCATAACATAAGGCTCTTTGGAAAGCATTTACATTTTTCACTTGTTGGCTGTCTTCTTGTCAGATTTGAAGAGATTGTCATTGTTTTTCCCTTGTAATGTGGCTAACACCTTTTATCAGATGTAGGAGAAGAATTCTCTCTCTCATTTTCTTGTTCATGTGTGCTTGCATTTTTAACCCTATATCCAATGTGTATGTGTGCACGCGTGTACACACATATGTATATGTACATGTGTTTGCTCAGGAAGTAAGATCACTTGTTCATTTTGTGAAGGCTATTTTAATGAAAACAACATGATTAAGACAAGGGTTTTCTTAAGTAAGTCTATCTATAGTTCGTTACCCAGTAGTGTGTACAGGTGTGGGGAGGAGTTGGGGAGAGGGAATGATGCTTCTGTGGGCTGCTGGAATTATGTTTCCCATGCTGCCTATCTGAATTGTAACCTAATGAGTGAGGCAGGAATGGGTGTAGCCGAACATTAAATAGAACAACTATTAGTAAAGTCAAGTCTCCTTCTTGTTTTTAGATAGAAATTACATACTAGTGAGTTCTAAAATTTTTTCCTCACAGCCCAGTGGATTGCTTTCCTGCTGTCCCCCTTGGAGTTTTAAGATTCCTACTTTGGAAACCCTGGTTTTTAAGATGAATTCCTCAGACTTGTATTCACAGCCTTCCCTGAAGTGCTTCCCACTCACATCACCACATTAATTCTTCTTTTCTCCTTCACAAACCTCCAGAATGCTCTAATTCACCTTCTTATTTTTCTGAGACATAAGGCATAATAGCACAGTGCTTCTCTAACTTTCAGGTACATACAATTCATCTGAGGATCTGGTTAAAATGTAGGTTCAGAATCAGTATATGTGGGGTAGGGCCAGAGATTCTGCATCTCTAGTAGGCTCCCACATGATATTGATGCTTCTAGTCCAAGGATGACTTTGAATAAAAAGGAAATGAAGAAGAAATTCCATCAGAATTATATTTTACTAACTCCTTGTTACTGGGAAACTCACACCTTGAGCATCAGCATTTTGACATCTATTCTACAGTGTCCATTCATTCATTCAAGAAATATTTCTTGAGTACCTACTGTGTACCAGGCATCATGCCAATTGCTGAAAAATATGGGGTTTCAGATATCAAATAATTGAGTCTAGTGCACTGTTGGGTGAATTAAAAGACTTATCCTTAAATGGAGGCACATATCAGTGTATTTATGTGCATGTATGCATTTAAGTAGTAGGGATATACACATATATGTGTACATTTAAGTAACATGCACAAACACATATGTTGCCACCTGAAGCGTTTGATTCATATTTTCTCTCCAGCCTGCAGTAGCCTCCCCTTATCTGTTTACTTGTCTAATCTTACCCTGGTTTTTTGGATTTAGCTTTTCCTATCTCTCTGAACTGAGCAAACACTTTCTTAATTTGTACCCACTGTTTTGTACATTATTATTCTGGCATATGCTAAAAATGCTTTTATTTCTGATTTTAGTAATAATGTTTTATTTTTAATCTCTTAGAAAAGGGATTATGGCATGTACTTTTGAAATACAATTCATCACATTAAGAAGAAGCTCATTCAATTTTTATTTACAATAACCATATTACTTTCAGTTCTTAATTATTAAATAAGGAGATATCTAACATTAATTCTTAGATATTTTCTGGTTGCTTTTTTCCTCATTCATAAGCTTTCAGTTAAATGGTACTTTGCTCACAAGTTATAGTATTTATATGATAATACTGGAAGAACTGAAAACTATAAAAATGACAAATCTTCAAGAAACTATAATAAAAGAGGCTTTAAAGAAGACATTGTTTTGACAGTTATTTATTCCATTCATTGTTCTATCATTGTTCCTTCAAGATAAAGACCACATTTTATACTCTGAATAATTCAGATTACTCATCTTACTCTGCCATGCAACAATCACTAAATAAATGTTGAAAAAATAAATATTAGCTAGGTGCAGTGGCTCATGCCTGTAATCCGAGCACTTTGGGAGGCTGAGGTAGACAGATGACTTGAGCCCATGAGTTTAAGACCAGCCCTGGGCAACATGGTGAAACCTTGTCTCTACAAAAAATATAAAATTTAGTCCAGCCTGGTGGTGCAGGCCTGTAGTCCCAGCTACTCTGGGGGCTGAGATAGGAGGATTGCTTGATCCTGAAAGGTCAAGCCTACAATGAGCTAAGATTGTGCCACTGCACTTTAGCTTGTGTGACAGAGTGAGACTCATCCTAAAAGAAAAAAAAAATGATAAATAACGAAATAAGTAAATGTCCACAAACTTGCATTAGACTAACATAATGATTAAAACTCATGTGTTCTCTCTTCCTTTATTTCTTTGCCACATAAGAATATCATACTATTGCTATAATAGCACGTCCAAGAAGTTATACATATTCTTAACCTGTGCATCTGCAAGGTGTCCTTCACCAGTCTTCTCTGTATACTGTGGGAATGGAAGCCGTGAGGGGGTTCTTCCCTCATGACATACACTTTTGGCATTAAAGATCACCTGAAAATTCCACAGATGCTGGTCTATATCTTTTTTTATTATTATTATTTTGGTTCAAAAACACAACAGATATCTTATTTCTGGTTAGAATTAGTGAGTGTATGATTCTCTTGTTCTCTTAAAAATGTTGATACTTTAAAAATTGGTGATACTTGCACATTGTGAAATATATCTAGAAGGCTCTACAGTGAAATATATTTGCAGTGCATCCTGACTTCTATCAATCAAAATTCATAGCCCAAGAGAGTCCTTGCTGTCAGTTCTTATGTATTGTTCTATATCAATTTGCTACTGATACTTAGCAAACCAGTCCAAACCTAGTGACTTAAAACAGAAAATATTAATTTTGTTATGAGCCAGCTGAGCAGTATTCTAGTCTCAGCTGGCCTCTCTCATGTGTCTGGTTTCTGAGATGGGCTAGGCTAGGCTTATCTATCCTTGACTGGGACAGATAAGATGACTAGGATTTCTAGTGTGGACTCGCCTCCTTCAGCAGGCAAAGTCAGGCTTGTTCTCCTGGTGGCAAAGGCAAAGATCCAAGAGAAGGGGAGCAGAAGCACACAGGAAACCTCATGAGGCCTCAGTTTTGCACTGACAAACTGCTACTTATGCTGCATTCCAATAGCTAAGGCCAGCCCAGATTCAAGGGGTAAGAAAATAGATTCTACCTTTCAATAGGAGAAGCTGTGAAATCACCTTGCAAAGGGGACAGATACAGGCAGGGCTAAAGGATACTTTACTCTCTCTCTCTCTCTCTTTCTCTCGCTTTCTCTCTCTCTCTCTCTCTCTCTCTGTGTGTGTGTGTGTGTGTGTGTGTGTGTGTATAAATATATATAAAATATGTAATCATTTTTCCCTCCTAGGCCTCCAGGCCTGTGATGGGAGGGACTGCTACAAAGGTCTCATTTGTTTTGTAGGCATTTTCCCTCTTGTGTTGGCTATTAACATTTGGCTCTTATGCAAATTTCTGCAGCTTGCTTGAATTCCTTCCCAGAAAACTGGTTTTTCTTTTCTACCACATGGCTCGGCTACAAATTTTCCAAACTTTTATGCTCTGCTTTCCTTTTAAATTTCAGTTCCAATTTCAGACCATATCTTTGAGAAATGCGTATGAGCATATGTTGTTAGAAGCATCCAGGTCACATCTTATATGCTTTGCTTTTTAGAAATTTCTTCTACTAGATGCCCTAAATCATCTCTCTCAAGTTTCAAGTTCCACAGATCTCTAGGGCAGGGGTCCAGTGCCACTAGTTTCTTTTCTAAAACATAACAAGGATAACCTTTACTTTAGTTCCCCATAAGTTACTCATTTCCCTTTGAGCCTATCTCAGCCTGGACTTTTCTGTATATATCACTATCAACATTTTGATAAAAACTGTTCAACAAGTCTCTAGGAAGTTTTAAACCTTCCCTCATCTTCCTGTCTGCTTCTGAGCCCTCAAAACTGTTCCAACCTCTGCTCATTGCCCCATTCCAAAGCTGCTCCCAATATTTTCAGGTATCTTTATAGCATTGCCCCACTTTCCTAATGCCAATTCTCTATTATCCATTATCTCACTGCTATAAAGATCTACCTGAGGCTGGGTAATTTGTGAAGAAAAGAGGTTTACTTAACTCACAGTTCCACAGGCTGTACAGAAAGCATAACGGGGTAGTCCTCAGGAAACTTACAATCATGGTTGAGCGTGAAGGGGAAGCAGTTACGTTCTTCACATGGCAGAGAAGGAGGAAAAGAGAAAGTGAAGGGAGCAGTGCTGCATATTTTTAAACGACCAGAGCTTATGAGAACTCACTCACTATCACGAGAAAATCCACCCACATGATCTAAGCAACCTCCTACCAGGCCCCTTCTCCAACACTGGGAATTAGAATTTGACATGAGATTTGGGTGGGGACATAGAGCCAAACCATATCTATCTACATCTATCTATCTATCTATCTATCTATCTATCTATCTATCTATCTACCTACCTACCTACCTACCTACCTGTCTGTCTGTCTATCTATCCATTCATTTGTATATGAGGTTTTCCCTTTCCTTTGTCTTTTTTTGCTTTAAATGTTAATTAACTAACATGTATTGACCACTGGTGCAAGGCAGTGTTTTAGATACTTTTCTTGTACTAGTTCATTTAATACTCTCCCAAACACCAGATAGATAAATTCTTTTTCCCATTTCACAAATGAGGATACAGAGACATTAAATAACTTGTCCTAGGTCACAGT
Organism: Cebus imitator; assembly: GCF_001604975.1. NCBI lineage: Eukaryota > Metazoa > Chordata > Mammalia > Primates > Cebidae > Cebus > Cebus imitator. The sequence goes on from NW_016107317.1 coordinate 15,355,257, forward strand.
CAGTGGAAATTGGAACCAGAATTGGTTCAATCACACTCACTTCAAAACCTAGATTCTTACTACTGTGGCAAACTGGCTTCTGTGGACTTGTTAATCTACACATTATTCTATACCTCACTTAATCATATAGAAAAATTTTTTGAGATTGTTGTGTGTAAGTACATAGAGGGTTTTTTATTATTTTCAATGAATATAAATACTTGGTTGAATTAATGTGTGTGTATATATATATTATCTAACTAGTCCCTTATTGATAGACCTTCAGGTTATCTCAAAATTATGTCTCAAAATAATGTGTCAAAATATATTCAATTTTTTTGCATAAATGAAAAAAAAAGATTTTTATTGCATTCATGATAACTTACAATATCACATTCAATATTCAATTATGTTGACTTATTAAATAAGACCAAAGAGTCAGTTTTACTGCTGAAGACACACTACCACAAACATTTAAATCCTGCATAATAGCATTGAAATTTAAAAGCAGAAACTGCTACAACAAAAATAATTAACAAATATAATGACATTAGAAGATCTTACACAACCTTCTCAGTTACTTTCAGACAAAACATTCAAGGAATAACTAGGACATGGCTAATCTGAATGATAATTGATATGGTTTGGATGTTAGTGTCCTCCAAATCTCATGTTGAACTGACCTTCAGTATTGGAGGTGGGGCCTGATGAGAGGTATTGGATAATGGGGTGGATCCCTTATGAATGGCTTACCGCCATCATCTTGGTGGTAAATGAGTTCTCCCTCGGTGATTTTATGTGAGATCTAGTTGTTTGAAGGAGTGTGGCACCTCCCCACTCTCTCTTTAACTCCCACTCTTTCCCTGTGACATGCTGGCCCCTCGTTGCCTTCTACTATGATTGTAAGCTTCCTGAGGTCCTCTCTAGAAGCTGAGCAGATGCTTGTACAGCCTGCAGACTGTGAGCCAATTAAACCTCTTCTCTTTATAAATTACCCACTCTCAGATATTCCTTTATAGCCTGAAATGGACTGACAAAATAACGAACCTTGTTTTAATAGATAATCATTAAACTTTATTCTACAGAAACAGCAAGTGCACTTTACATTAAGTATCTCCTTGACCAGATACTAGACAATATTCTGAAGTGCATTCTATTAAAATTGAAAATTGATACTGAAAGTATAAGGAGAGAAAATCTGAATCATTTGGAAAACATTATTCTAAAAAATTCTTAAATATAGGAAAAACTCAAAATTTCTTGAATATAGAATATTTGGGAAACTATGAGATCTAGAGAAGCTTTACTTGAAGGAAAATTCACAGTGTTTTAGAAAAGACAAATTATACATTATTATTCAACTCAAGAAATTATGAAAGAAAGAAAAACATACCTATGCAAAGCAGTTAGAAGAATTAATGAGCATAAAAGCAAAAATAAATGAATTAATAAATAAAAAACACTAGCATTGAGAAACAAATGTAAGTATTGGCTGTTTGAATAAAATGGTTCTTTAAGAAACCATAAAGAAGAGAAATAGAAAAATAAGCAGGGAGATAAAGGGAGTCTGATCAAGTGAAAAGAGAGAAAATAAAAATGGAAAAAATAGGCATTATAAATTAGAAAAAATGGCAGATATCAGGATTCAATAAATTTATACAGATTTTTTATTGCATTTGTGATAATATTTCAAAACTTTGATGAATTGGATGAATATCTAGAAAAATAAAAATAACAAAAATTAATAATACCATGACAGAAATTATCAGTGGTCCTGAAGATTCTCTTTTAAATTGTGCCTTAGTGTCCATAAAGTTTCAAAGTGAAGGCTTTTAAATCTTTATGGAACAAATTGTTCTTACACCATTGTATGTAAGACTGTAAAAATTTAACCTTTTCACAATTCCATGAAATGGACATTGTATAGCATATAATAGACACATTTGATGTGCTATTATTTCAATATTTTAAAAAAATCTTCTGTTAAATTATTAATGCACTTTATAATATGTAAAGTCATAGATGTTGAATATGTTATTCAATAGAGATTAATGTCAGAAAATAATTCTGTTCCCTTCCCCCATGACATGCACATTGAATGTCTGCAGCCTATAAACTTGTCTGCACAAAAGAAAGTTAATAATAGGTGTTTCACAAATGCATAAATTTCTCCCAATAGACCAGAAATCTCCTTAGGTCATGGATTGTGCCTTTTGCTTCTATTTTGCCCACCATTGTGTAAAAAAATAAAATTTGGACAAATAGAAGATAATAATACATGCTTTTTAACATTTTTACAGACTGAGTGAGTATGAAGTGCAATTTCGTTACGTGGATATATTGGTGACAGTGACGTCTATGTGTTTAGTCTTACCATCAGCTGAATAGTGTACATTGCACCCAATAGGTAATTTTTCATCCCTCACCCCCATCATCCTCCCAGCTTCTGGACTCTCCAATGGCTGTGATTCCACTGTCTATATCCATGTGTAAGCATTATTTAGCTAATACTTAAAATGAGAATATATGTTATTTGACTTTGTTTCTGACTTATTTCACTTTGATACACATGCTTTTGAGAGAATGAACAACAGTGGCAGTATAGTATAGTGAGTAAGAGCACAGGGTTTTTAGTCCCCAAAGCTGAGTTTTGAATTCTAGCCCTGCCACTATCTGGGGGACCTTGGACAAATTACATAGTTTATTCTAAGCTTTAGTTATTCATCTTTAAGTGTGTGTGATAATAACCTAGAGGGAAGGTATTAAACATAAGGATTGAAATATATGATTATACATAGAAGGTATTTGGTACAGTGATGAGCTATAGTAAGAAATCCTTAAATGAGGATAGCGATGAACTGCCTTTACCATTTCAAATGTGCATCCCCCTAGATGGGAATCTCCATGTGGGAGGACGAGTCTATTTGTCTGGGTTGTTTTATCAGTTGTACTTACAGTAGTGGTTAGACTATAGCAGGCATTAAATAAATATCTGTTGAATGAATGAATCAATAAATTCCAGTGTTCACCAAGCATAATTTGCTTAGTGTGTCTTAAAATAACTCATGGTATGACGTTTTCATTATTGCAACACTGAGCAACATTTTATTCCTTCTATTGTTAATAAAAGATTGGTTTTAAGGATTTGATGATTTCATATTTAACTTTTATTAAGTGCCATACCTTTAGTTCTCCTGGCAGTTTTTCTTATTTTGTGTCATAAAGAAATTGTGTGTTGGAGAAATTTTTCTGTCAATATTTTGTAGTAATAAAAGAAGCTGAATGAAATACACTGGAGACTGACAGAAAAAAATATACAGCCTAGCATCTGAGTTGTATGATTAATTTTTTTAAACGCAAATTTATTCATTTAGTGTGTGCCTACATTCCATCTTCCATCACTCCATTCTAATAATGAGTTTCAAAGATGAAAATAATTATTTCACCAAAAAGATAATTTAGTGCAGAGCCTCTATGAGTTTTAAAAAGGCGTGAGCCATCATTCGCTTGAAATTACCATCAAATTCCTTCCATTTAATGGTCATTTAAGAAACTACTCTACCCACTCCCCTCCATTCATTCACGATGAATGTGAATGTGCACATCCAGGGAGAGCAACAATCAATTTAGCAGTTAATGCTCATTGTTTCCATTTCAGAGTGTTTACATTTTCCTTCCGCTTCTCCTAATGCGGCATTGTGAGATTTACTAAGGAAGTCACCACTCTCTCAGCATTGTGGCATATGTGAGCATTTCTTTGCTTATTCTTTGTGGAGGCATTTAGTTAGAATTTAACAGAAAAACAACCACTCGAAATATCTTTCCCCACCCCAGTGAACACAAAAAATTAATCATCTCAGAGAGTCTGTATTAAACCTGAGACAGTGCACAATGCAAATATGGCACAAAGTCTATCCTTACATTTATTTGCAAATGTGTACAGATATGCTTCATATAAATTAATCCTCCATTTCATTATAAGGGAGGAATTACGTCTTTGGTCAAAGGGTGTCGGTGGTGGGGAGCGTTAATCTGATTTAGCGCAGCATGTGAAAAATTAATTGAAAGTCAGAACTCCATAGTGTTTATTATAAAGTAATTTCACACCAGCTCAGGATTAGCATGGTCACGGGTAACAATAGGTCATCACTATGTTAATTGAAAGACAGCATGCTTTGTAAAGAAAGAGACAGAAAGAGAAGGAGGGAGGGAGAAAGAGAGAGAAATTGATTTAGAGACACAGTATGTAATACAGGAATTGATGTTGGTTTGTGACAAATAGCATAGAAAGGACAGGACCCATTGAAAAACATAGCCTCTTGCAAAATCAAGTGGCTCTCCTTGGGTAGTCTAAGCAAATAGCGTTTCTGGTGACATGAAGCTCTGAAATACTCGGAGACTCCTATATTTAGAAATGTTTCTTAAGCTTCTGCACCTTTCAGGGCTGGCTGTCTTATAACTGAAGATGCCGACATGTTCTATGTTGGCTATGCTGGGGTCAGCAGAGGAGAGAAAAGGCCCAGACTTTTGGCCATTTGCTTTAAGTTCTCCTTATCTTTTGTTGTCTGAGGATATGGCTTGGCTCTCAGAGAATCTGAACTCTCACCTAGCAGGATTGGTGCAAGATTAGTGCAGTCAGCATTAGTGGTAAAGTGAGGGCATCTTTCATTCACCAACCTCAGGGTCAATAAAGCCAATGCCAGTGGACACGTAACAGAAAATAATGTGTCATTTTGGCATCATGCTGGATGCATGGCCACATTAGGCTTGTCATTTCAACTGAGTGCAGAGTCTGTTGAGCACCTCTCTCTGCAGCAGCTGGTGCCTACCATACTCTGGCATCTCTCCTGTGGGCTGTCAGATGGAGTGTACAATACAGGATTGCAGCCTACATTTCAGCAACTGAAACAGAAGAGAGGGTTTCCTATTGTATTTGCATAATGGAGGGAGGTTAAAGAAGTTCCGTGACTGGCAGATCATACCACTGGCACAGGTCACACGACGAATTGCGAGCGAGAACTCTGTTATTAACTGCAGTCATCGTTGGGGTCTGGGCTAGTGGCTCATGAAGGATTTAAATATGCATTTTCATAAGAGCAATTAAGCAACTGAAAAAGTAGGATGGTGTAATACGTATGTAAGCAAACTGGAAACTGACTCAAGGAAACCAAATTTACAGAAACGGATGGCAGAGAAATTGTAGCTGGGAAGTGTAGGTGAGTAGTGTGCTTGGAAGTCATGCATATGGGTAAGAAGGGGTGGCGGTTGGAGCAAGAGAAAATCAGTGTCTTTGATTTATAAAGAGAAGAAATTGTCTTTTAAGATTCTGAAATTCTCTGTGGTTTGAGCTGATGAGTGTGACCTTTCGGCCTACCCTTTCTTGTGGAAACTTTGTAACCCAGGCTGACACAAGCTGTTGTAGTATGTTAATTTTGACCTAGCTCTGCCACAAATACTAACCTTGATCTCTAAGACATTTTCACTAAGAAATATAGTCTTTTCAGATGTAGCTTTCAGAACTAAGTATCTCAATGACCTTTCTAATGAAGGTCAAAATTAATAAAGAAAAAACCCAAAAAGAGAACTAGGAAAGAAAAAGTGGTAAGGGGAAATGGGAATGCCACAGAGGCTGTTAACTGTGAGATTAGCATTCCAGGCACAGTCCTTTCTCCTTCATCCTTTCGGGAAGCTTTGTTTTTTAGAAGATTGTGGGAAGAGGTCAGCTGGAAGTTATCTGGAAAAAATTGAGTGGAGATGCATTCATAGAGAATGGGATGAGTTTGGAATCTCCCCTCAAGAAGCCAGGTGTAATTGTCAAAGATAGAAGAAAATGGGGAAAGCAGACCCACCCAGCAGGGCATGTTCTATGACACTGGGTCAACATTTATTTATTTGAGGGCTGACCACCACGGGTCACAAGCTCCAATGGCTACAAAAGTCAACCACATACTAGAAATGAGTGAAACAGAGAAGCAGGTGCTTCTGAGGGTTGTAATGAACTGGGAAAACAAGCAGTGGCTACTCATCCCAGGTTGATTATTGCTTCATAGAGATATGGGCCAACTGTGTCTGTATCTTTTAACTTTTAAGGAGGGGACAGAAAAAAATATTTTAATATGAAATCTCCTGGCCAGGCAGTGGCTCACACCTGTAATTCGAGCACTTTCGCAGGCTGAGGCAGGTGGATTGCTTGAGGCCAGGAGTTCGAGACCAGCCTAGCCAACATGATAAAACCCCAATCTCTACTAAAAATAGCAGAAAAAAAAGAAAAGAAAGAAAATTAGCTGGGCATGGTCACACATACTCATAATCCCAGCTACTTGCAAGGCTGAGGCATGAGAATCGTTTGGACCCAGGAGGTGGAGGTTGTAGTGAACTGCAATTGTGCCACTCTAGCCAGGGTGACAGAGACCCTGTCTCAAAAAAAAAACAAAAACTCCCAGTTTCTAAGTGTGGAAAACTAATGTAAATGTTTGAATTACTGTGTGGACCTAACAAACCTGACTATGAGCATGACACAGTCATACATATGTTCATTGGTTCTCACTGTGCTTTATGGCATTGGGGGCTGGCACCCAGTTCTCTGAAATCTACGTGCTGCAGAGAGGCAATTCTTCTTCTGTGTATTCACAGATTTAGTGTTTGCTCTTAGTATATTTTGTGATTTAAGGGTTAAATAAGATTTTCCCTTTCTTATTAGTGACTCTCACTTCTCTGGCAAAGAAAAAAAAGTCAAAACATATGCAATATGGGTTCTATGAACTACGTGATTGAAAAGTGTTGAATGAGAAAGCATTTCTTGAAATGTCAATGTAATACATTTTTGTTTTTGGTTAAAGAAAGAAAGAACGTTTTTTGTTCTAGGGAAGGAATTCTTAACAATAGATTCACTCATGAGCTTCAGTTGGGATCCAAGCATGCTGAAACTGTACACAAAAATTTGCATGTAAATGGGTTCTCTACAATTCCATTTTGGAGGGAGTATGTAGCTTTTATTGGCTCCAGAAGTGAATTCATATATCTGCCCGAATATTAGTATCCACTGTTCTAGGTCTTATTGATAGTCTTTACTTATTTTTTTTTTTTCAGAAAAAATGTGAATTTTTTTTGTTTTAACTGTATTGCTTGAGGGCTTTAGTTAGAAAAAAAAATAACAAGGAGCTCATTCATCACACCAATGGCATAAAATCTAGAATCATGCATTTGATCAATGTGCCAAATTATTAAGACTATCATTAGTCAGCTATTTCTGAACAGATCAAATTAGTTTTCTAGAAATTTAAATAGACGTGCATGAAGTTTGATATACTGATACTTTCCTAGACTTTAGATTTTTAGGTCATGAACTAGGTAGATGCTTGTCATTCTTTTTAACTGCCCAGCATCTGAACCACCTTATCAGATTTTTAGAATCCATGGAATCAATTCAAAAAGTTAATAAATATTTCTGGCGAGAATGTATAGAATGGGAGGGAAATAGGAATCAGAAACCCAACTTTGAATCAGCTCAATGCATGCTTGAATTGTGATATTCCCCCAAACTAACTTTCTTCAAGAAGCAACAGTAAATGCCCTCTGGAGAATTATAACATCATCCAGAGCATCAAGTTCTTTCAATATTTTCTTATACAAATGTCTAGTACTCAGAGTGAAAAATAACAAGGTAGATAAGATAAAAATTGACCTAGAACCAAGAGGAATAAAATGGAAATAAGTCCACAATAGTTAATACAACTATTGGAGTACATTCATGCACCACATAACAATGTTTCAGTCAACAGTGGACAGCATATATGATGTTGGTCCCATAGGATTAAAAAGGAGCTGAAAATTTCTCTTACTTGGTGATATTGTAGCCATCATAATGTTCTGGCATCATCGTGCAATTTTTAAAATAAATTCTGTGTATTCTAAATGGACAGTGTTTATAAAATCTACAGTAGTATATAGTCATGTTCTACACCTTCACATTTACTGGCCACTGACTCCTTGACTCACCTAGAGTAATTTTCAGTCTTGCAAGCTCCTTTCATGGTAAATGTCCTATACAGGTATACTATATTTCACATATTTTATACTGCATTTTTACTGTACCTTTTCTATGTTTATAGGCAAAAATACTTACCATTGTGCTATAATTTCCTACAATAACCAGTGTAGTCACATGATATATAGGTTTGTAGCTTAGGCAAAATAAGCTATGCTATTTAGCCTGGGTGTGTAATAGGCTATACCTTCTAGGTTTGTGTAAGTATACTCCATGAGGTTTATGTGACAAAATCACCCAATGCCACATTTCTCAAAACATATCCCTGTGTAGTTAGACTTAAAGTGAGTGTGATTAATATATGTTGCTGTAGTTACATGATAAGATATTCAGAAGAGAGTATAAATACACTCAGACTCAAATGGAAATTCTAGAACTGACAAATACCTAAAATTAAGAGATTTGTGGTTGTATTTAACTACAAGTTAGATTTAGTTGGAGAAGGAATTGTTGAACTGAAATACAGATCAAAAGAAAATATCCTGTCGAAAGCACAGAAAGACAATAGATTAAAAATGTCAGGGAAGAGATTTAGAGGCATATGGAATGCCAAGATGTCTAACACATATGTAATTGGAATTACAGAAGAAAGAGAAGGAGGGAAGAGACAAAGAAGCAGAGAGAGAGAGACAGTCAGACAGAGAAGAAATATTTAATATTTACAGGAATAATGTCAGAAAAATTTCCAAATGAATGAAAAACATAAAGCAACAGTTTCAAGAGGTGATGTGATCTTGACACAGAATAAGTACAGAGAAACCACATAGAGATACATGATAATAATACTGCTAAATACAAAAGATTAAGAGAAAAATATTAACAATGTTTAAGGAAGTCAGAAAATGTTATAATACATTTAAAGGAGAAAAAATAAGGCTGAGAGATGACTCAATCAACAGAAATGATGCAAGACAGACCACAATGAATATTGTCTTCAAAGTGCCAAAGATTTCTAGGTTTGCAAAAGCAGCATTTAAAAAGGGCAGAGCAGATAAGAACTTCTGCTTCCACACAATATGGAGTAACAGGAACCGGATTTACTCTCTTACCTAAAGCAAACACAAAATAGGAAAAAATAAAGGAAACAAAAGTTTTGAAGACAGCGGCCATTAAGGCAATCAAAATGATGTCTGACAGATTTGAAGCAAATAAGGTAAGCATTGCAGTTACCTCAAATTAATGCCAGAGAGACTTTCCAGCCCACAAGACAGAAAGGGGAGATCCTGAAAACTTAATGACAAGAAATCAAACTATCCAGTAAATAATGGGCAAAATATTTGAAAAGATTCTTCACCAAAGAAGATAAATGAACTACAAATAAGTACATAAAAGCAGGCCCCCAACAGGCTGGTCCATAGCCTGTTAGGAATGGGGTCACACAGCAAGAGGAGAGTGGTGGGCAAGCGAGTGAAGCCTCATCTGTATTTACAGCTACTCTCCATCACCCGCATTAGAGCTCCACCTCCTCTCAGACCAGCAGTAGCATTAGATTCTCACAGGAGCATGAATCCTATTGTGAACTGCACATGTGAGGGATGTGAGTTATATACTCCTTATGAGAATCTAATGCCTGATGATCTGTCAGTATCTCCCATCACTCCCAGAGGGACTGTCTAGCTGCAGGAAAACAAGCTCAGGGCTCCCACTGAATCTCTGTTATGATGAGTTGTATAATTGTTTCATTATATATTACAGTATAATAAGAAGTGCACAATAAATGTAATGGGTTTGAATCATCCTGAAACTATCTCCCTCCTGCTCTGCACTCCCCGCACCCTCTGCCACCAGTCCATGGAAAAATTGCCTTCCACAAAACTGATTCCTGGTGCTAAAAGGTTATGGGCCACTGCATAAAAAGGTACTCAGTATGATTAATTACTGGGTAGGTAATTATTAAACCACAATTATATATTTCTACAAACCTATTAGAATGGCTAAAACTAAACCAGGTGACCATATCAAGTGTGGGCAAAGACATTGAGGGATTGCAACTCTCATACACTGCTGGTGGAAAGTAAAATGATGTAACCACTGTGGAAAAGTTGGATGTTTCTTAAACAGTTAACATATACCTCCCATATGAATCAACCATTCGATTCCCGGATAATTACATAAGAAAAGTGAAAGCATGTGCTCATATAAATATGTAAACACAAATGTTCAGAGAAGTTTTATTTGTATTAGCTCTAAACAACTCAAGTGTCTGTGAAAAAGTAAGTGGATACTTTGTAATATATCCATACAATGGAATATTATACAGCAATGCAAATTAGTAAACTATAACAAAATGGATGGTCTTAAAGTAATTTTATTGAGTGAGAGGCCAGACCAAAACAAAATTATTTACTATATAGTTACATGCACATAAAATTTTAGAAAATGTAAACTATTGTGACAGAGACAGATTAATTGATGCTTGGGAGGTGCAGGAGAGAGAGATTACAGTGAGGCTCAAGAATACTTGAGACTGATAGATTCACTTTCTTGATTGTAGTTTCACACGTGTATTACATAAGTCAAAACATCAAATTGCACAATATAAACTGAACATGTTCAGCTTTTTTATCAATTATATCTTAAGCTGTTACAAAATGAAGCCAAAATAATGACACATTAAAATAATAATAATGAGAGAATTCTTTATCAGCATACCTGAACTATAGAAAACACAAAAGGAAAAGGAAAATTATTTTAGAATGGAACAGAGAGATGTAAGAAAGAATAAAGAAAAATGAAGAGTGTAAATACATGGATAAATCTAAAAGAGTAATGATTGATTAAAACAATAAAATAATATCTTTAGCTATTTAAGATATCTGTCACAATACAGATAAACAGTAAGTCAAAGATGGGAGAGAGTAAATGAACATAAAAAGTTCTAAGCTCCTTTCATTGTTTGGGAAGTGGTAAATTATAGTAGAGTCGAATAAGTTAGTGATGCATATTATATTCTTTAAGACAATATGGAATAAAATAGTAAATATAGTCATATGAGAAGAAAAAAAATAATAAATTATTTCAGTGAAAGCAAGAAAGAGTGAAAATGGGACACAGAACAAATGCAACAAGCAGAAAACAAGTATTAAAATTGTATACTGAAAACAAGATATATCATTAATACTTCATTTAAAAATCAAAGATAAAACTGGATAAAATAGGCTATATAGAGCAACAACATCTAGCTACATTGAGTTTATGTAAACACTGAAAGTAAAGAGATGGAAAAAAATATACCTCTTATCCGCTAACTGAAGAAGGCTTGTGTTATTATAATAATATACAGTAAACACCTAGGTTAGAAATACTGTAGATAAGAAGAACATAAAGGTGTCATTCCACCTAAAACACAGAACAATTCTACATTAGTATGTGTTGAATAATTTAGCTTCAAGATATGTGAAACAAAAATTGAAGGAAGTAAAAGTAGACAAAGTAACAATCTTAGAGGGAAAATTTAACACACTTCTTTTAGTAATTGATAGTACAAGAACACCAATGGTTAATAAGTATATAATAAATTTGAGCATATATTTAACAAATGTGAGCTAATTGACATACATAGAAAAATTATAAATTGTACCCAAAAACTTGTTTTCAATGAACAGGGGGAAATATTAAAAACTGATCACATGCTGGGCCACAAAGCAAGTTTCAAAACCTTGTAGATGATTAGAATAATGAAGAGTATGTTTTTTGGAAATGCTGGAATTAGATTAAAAATCAACAACAAGAAGAAAGATAGAAAAACCCTTTATATTTCAAAATTGGGTAACACAAACTTCTAATAAATTGATAAAGAAGAAAGTACAGTAGAAATTAGAAAATACTTTGACTAAATAATGATGAAGATATGTGTTTTAAAAATTGTGAAATGTACCTATCTAAAGTTATGTTTAGAAGAAAGTTTATTACACCTTAATTCTAGCACTTTGGGAGGCCGAGATGGGCAGATCACCTAAGGTCAGGAGTTCGAGACCAGCCTGACCAACATGGCAAAACCCTGTCTTTACTAAAAAATGCAAAAATCAGCTAGGTGTGGTGGTGGGAGCCTGTAATCCCAGCTACTCAGGGGGCTTAGGCAGGAGAATCACTTGAAACCAGGAGGCAGATGTTGAGGTGACACCACTGCACTCCAGCCTGGGCAACAAAGTGAGACTCCATGAAAAAAAAAAAAAAAAAAAAAGAAAGTTTATTGTTTTAAATATATATATTACAAAAGAAGATAGGTTAAAAATAAATGACCTAAGACATGCATTTTCAACTGGTGTAATTTCATCCAGGGGACAAAAATTAGTGAAAAAATTCTCATTCTTTTCATACACGAAGCACAGGCAGATGTACAGTACATAAACATATATATCCTAGTATTTAAATTTGAAAAGGAAGCCAATTAAAAAAAAGCATGTCTAAAGAGTTTCTCAGGGGGCAATAATAAAAATAACTTGAGAAACACTTTTAAATACATGCATGTTAAGAAATTTCAAAAAGAAAAGCAAACACAAAGAAAAGTAGGGCAGAAATAATCATAGAAAGTAGCAAAAATTAATAAAATAGAAAACCAATGAACCAGTAGGAAAATAGAGGATTTGAAATGCACTGCAAACCAACTAGATTTAAACAGTCATCTATAGGACACTCCACCCAACAACTGAATACACATTCTTCTCAGGTGCACACAGACTATTCTTCAGGATAGACCACATCCTAGGCTGTAAAGCAAATGTCGATACATTTAAAAGAGTTTAAAACATACAATATATGTTCTCCAGTCATAATGGAGTGTAATTAGAAATCAGTAACAGAAAGAAATTTGGGAAATTCACAAATATGTGGAAATTGAACAGTACACTGGGAGCAAAGTTGGAAGACCATATTTACTGATTTCCAAACTGAAACAAAGTTATAATAATCAAGACAGTGTGATATTGATGTAAGGATAAACATACAGACCAATGGAGTAAACTGGAGAGTTCAGAAATAAAATGGTGTAACCACTTTAGAAAATGGTGTACACTTCCTCAAAGGTTACACATAAAATTGCCATATGGCCCTTCAATTCTACTCCTAGGTATACGCTCAAGAGAATTGCAAACAGTCCACACAAGCCTGCTAGTATCGTTCATACTAACATGATTCAAAATAGCCCCAAATTGGAAACAACTCAAATGCCCATCAACTGATGAATGAATAAGTAAAATTATAATGGAATATCATAAATATCATGTCCATAACAGGGAATTAAGTACTGATATATACTATAACATGAATAGATCTTCAAGAAAATTATTCTAAGTGAAAGAAATCACACTTAAAAGACCAAATATTATGTGATTTTGTTTTTCTGAAATGTCTAGAATAGGCAAATTTATACAGAAAGATTGTCTCCTAGGGCTGGGAACATTAGTGGAAAATGAGAAATTATTTTCTTTATCTGCAGAGGTAAAAATGTTCAAAATTAATGGTGGTGATGGTCGCACAACTCTATGACTGCACTATAGATCATTCAATTTGTATACTTTAAATGGATCAATGGTTTGGTGTGTCAATTATAGCTTCATAAAGCTGTTTCTATTTTTTAGGGTAATAGAGTTTCTATGCAGTTCTTTTGAGGCACTTGCTCTTGATATCTGGTTGCCACATTGCAAGGAAGTCAAAACTAGCTACTTTAAGAGGCCATATGTAGGTGTTACAACTGACAGCTGTACTAGGGTCCATCAATTTCTGTACTACTGATTGCAACAGCCTTCAAATTACTTCATCCTTCAAGTCTTCCCAGTGGAGCTCAATACATTGTGCAGCAGAGATGCCATCCCCATTGTGCCCTCTTTGAATTCCTGACCCAGATAATTTGTGATCATAATAAAATGGTCGCTATATAACAAAAGAAGAAGAAGGAAATCAACGTATATTAGAGGTATTACTAATGTCAAACTTAGGCTATGGAGTAAATATTTGCCACTTTCAAAACTCATGTTGAAGTTTAATTGCCATTGTAACAGTATTAAGAGGTGGGACCCTTTAAAAGATGATTAGGCATTAGACTACAACTGGTGAGAGCTGCTCTGTGGGCTGAGTCTGGCACAGCCTTGGATGGGGAAAGGTATTTGAGGCCTTTGGGGCCCAACCTCTGCTTCAGCATGTCCAGAAGTGGGACATGGAGTCAAGGAAAATAATTCTGGAGCCTTAAGATTTAATGTTGTGCACCCTGTGGGTTTGGAACTTACTTGGGATCAGTTACT
>NW_016107317.1:15369682-15473537 GCF_001604975.1 Cebus imitator
TAATGCATATCTGATTTATATGAGACTCTGGACTTTGAACTTATGAGTTGGTGCTGCAATGACTTAAGATTTTTGGACCTTGGGTTGAAATAAATGTATTTTGTATGTGAGAAGGACGTGAGTTTTGGGGGTCAGGGGTAGAATGCCATGGTTTGAATGTTTGCTTCCTGCAAAACTCATATTGAAATTTAATTGCCATTGTAACAGTATTAAAAGATGGAAGCTTTGAAAGATTATTAGGCCATAGCTTCACACAGGGGCTTTCGGGCGTAGATATTTTCTCCTTTTCTCTGCCATGTGATGACACAGCAAGAAGGACCATGTCAGATGCTTGCACCTTGATATTGGATTTCCTAGCCTCCAGAACTGTGAACCAATAAGTTTCTGCTTATTAGAAATTACTCAGTCTGTAGTATTCTGTTACAGCAGCACAAAATAGATACTTGGTTTCTTGAAAAGAATGATAAATTGATAAATCCATGTCAAGACTGATAAAAAACAAAATTAAGGAAAGCCCAGTTGTCAATATCAGAAACATGAAACGGGATGTTGCCTCAGATCTTATGGACATTAAAAAGACAATAAGATGTTATGAAGTCATTTTAACCAATGCACTTGAAACTTTAAAGGAAGCAGCCAAATTCCTAGAAAAACAGTTAACACCTACTCAAGAGGAATAATATTAAATTTATTAAAGTAATTAAATTCACAAAAGTCTTCCTACAATGAAAACTCTAAGGCCAAATGTATTCATGGTCGAATTCTGTGAGACATTTGAGAAATAAATAACGTTAGTTTTAGACAAAAATTTTCCAGAGAATAGAAAAAGTGGTGACATTTCTCAACTCATCTTATGAAAGCAGTTAACTTTCATACCAAATCCTGTCAAGAACATTTCAAGAAGTGACAATTACAGAACAATCTTTTAAAATAAATACAGATGTAACATTTCTAGTAAGATATTACAAAACCAAATCCAGAAATACATAAATATGATAATACCCAAGACCAAGCTGGTATTATTTCAGGACTGCAAGTTTCATTTGACATTTGAAAGTCACTTAATGTAATATGCTAACAGAAAAATGAGAAAGATGATCTGATCATTTCCATATATGCAGATATTTGATGAAATAGAATGTCGATTTATAATTTCAAACTCTTAGTAAAATGCAAAAAAATAAAAATAAAAAGAAGTCTCCTAATCTGATAAAGGTTACCTAAAAAAACAAACTTATAGCAAACATATTGGTTACTGAGAAATTAAATGCTTTCCCTTTAGGCTGGGAACAAAATGATACGACTACTATTATTTCTGTTCAACATTGTACCAGTAGTTTTATCTGGTGAAAAAAGCAGGAAAATAATACAAGAGATAGGAAATAGAAAGTAAGAAATTAAGCTGGCATTATTTGCAAGCATCATGATTTGTACATAAAAAAATCCAAAAGAATCTATGATTAAACTATAATACTTAATAAATACATTTATCAAGGTCACTGGATATAAGGTCAATATACAAAAATAAATTAATTTTGCCATTACCACCAAAATGCCATTCAAAAGATAAATTTAAAGAATGAGATCTTATAAAACGGCACTAAAAATATGGAATATTTCAGAATAAATCCAATAAAATCTTTTGAAAATACCTAAGTATATCATAAACTTCCCAATTCATGTTTATGAATTAGAGAGTTTGATATTAGAAAGATATCTTATTATATTAAAGGATTATATAATGGTATTATATATTATATAAATATTAATACATTAAATTCTATCATATTAAATCCTGCTTGATTTTTTTCCTTTGGTGGAATTTGGCAAGCTGATTATAACATCTTCAAGAAAATGAAAATGGGCAAATTAAGCTATAGGTACCCTAAAGAATGAAAGCAATGTTACACTACTAGATCTGCTAAATATCAGGACTCACAAAGCTACATTATCAAGATATTATGATCTTGGCACAAGAATGAACAAGTAGACAAATGAAACAGGAGTCCAGAAAGTGACTCATATATAAAAGTGTGGGATTTCAAAGTGAGAAAACATATTCTTTTAAATAAAAAATTGTCAGTCAGTTTGATAGTATGGAAAAGTATTAAACTTGGTCCCTAGCTCACACTATATAGAACAATTAATACCAGGTAGATTGTAGATCGAAATGTGAAAGGTAAAAATATGAAGTTCTGAAATATGACATAGATTTGTATCTTCATGACCATAGGATATGAAAAGGTTTCTTAAACAGTACTGATAAACACAAACCATAAAGAAAAAGATTGACAGATTACATATAAATAGAACCTATTTTACTTAGAGAGCCTATATAAATCGAGCCTACTCATCAGAAGACACTATTGAAAGAGAATAAAGGTAAGCCATAAGTAGAAGATATGTGCAATCACATATATCAACAAAAGGTTCCTATCATTGTATATAAAAGCTTCTACAAATTAATAAAATAATTACAGGCAACTCAACAGAAATACAGCCAAAACTAATGAACAGGCTCCTCATCAAAGGAGATCTAACTGGCCATAAACATATAAAAAGTACTTAATTTTATTATTCATTAAGAAAATAAAAACTTAAATCCATCATGATGCACTTCTGTACGCCTACCAGAATGGCTAAAATAACAAAAATTAGCATTACCAAATGGGATTGAAGTGTTGTTAGGATATTGACAAGGAGAATATAATGAAACACTTGTCACTTTTGGTGGGAGTATAAATGTGTTCAACAACTTTGAAAAGGTATTTGGCAGTATCTAGTAACGTTGAACATATGCACAGTGTATAAACCAATAATTCTCTCCTAGTTTTGGCAATAGAAATGTATATATTTCTGCACCAAAAGATGTGTACGAGTATGTTCTTAACAGTATTATTCTTTTATATATATATATATACACACATATATACACATATACATCTATATACATATATATATTATTGCACTTTAGGTTCTGGGGTACCTGTGAAGAACATGTAGGATTGCTGCATAGGTACATACATGACAATGTGGTTTGCTGCCTCCATCCCCATCATCTATATTTGGCATTACTCCCCATGTTATCCCTCCCCACCTCCCTACCCACCCCTGTCCCTCCTTTAGTCCCCCACAACAGACCTCAGTGTGTGATGCTCCCCTCCCTGTGTCCATGTGTTCCCCTTGTTCAACACCCACCTGTAAGTGAGAACATGCAGTGTTTGATTTTCTGTTCTTATGTCAGTTTGCTAAGAATGATGGTTTCCAGGTTCATCCATGTCCCTGCAAAGAACACAAACTCATCTTTTGTTATGGCTGCATAGTATTCCATGGTGTATATGTGCCACATTTTCCCTGTCCAGTCTATCATCGATGGGCATTTGGGTTGATTCCAAGTCTTTGCTATTGTAAACAGTGCTGCAGTGAACATACATGTGCACATGTCTTTAAAATAGAATGATTTATAATCCTTTGGATATATACTCAGTAATGGGATTACTGGGTCAAATGGAATTTCTATTTCTAGAACCTTGAGGAATCCCCACACTGTCTTCCACAATGGTTGATCTAATTTGCACTCCTACCAACAATGTAAAAGTGTTCCTATTTCTCCACATCCTATCCAGCATCTGTTATCTCCAGATTTTTTAATGATCACCATTCTAACTGGCATGAGATGATACCTCAGTGTAGTTTTGATTTGCATTTCTCTAATGACCAGTGATGATGAGCATATTTTTATATGTTTGTTGCCTGATATATGTTGTCTTTTGAAAAGTGTCTGTTCATATCCTTTGCCCACTTTTGAATGGGTTTGTTTGTTTTTTTCTTGTAAATCTATTTTAGTTCCTTGTAGATTCTGGATATAAGTCATTTGTCAGATGGGTAGATTACAAAAAATTTTTCCTATTCTGTTGGTTGCTGGTTCAATCTAAAGATTATTTCTTTTGCCGTGCAGAAGCTCTGGAGTTTAATTAGATCCCATTTGTCTATTTTGGCTTTTCTTGCCAATGCTTTTGCTGTATTAGTCATGAAGTCCTTTCCTATGCCCATGTCCTGAATGGTTTTGCCTAGGTTTTCTTCTAGGGTTTTTATGGTATTAGGTCTTATGTTTAAGTCTTTAATCCATCTAGACTTGATTTTAGTGTAAAGTGTCAGGAAGGGGTCCAGTTTCTGCTTTCTGCACATGGCTAGCCAGTTTTCACAACACCATTTATTAAACAGGGAGTCCTTTCCCCATTGCTTGTTTTTGTGAAGTTTGTCAACGATCAGATGGTTGTAGATAGGTTGTGTTGCCTCCAAGGCCTCTGTTCTGTTCCATTGATCTATATCTCTGTTTTGGTACCAGTACCATGCTCTTTTTATTACTGTAGCCTTGTATAGTTTGAAGTCAGGTAGCGCGATGCCTCCAGCTTTGTTCCTTTTGCTTAGAATTGACTTGGCTATGTGGGCTCTCTTTTGGATCCATATGAAGTTTAAGGTGTTTTTTTTCCAGTTCTGTGAAGAAGGTCATTGGTAGCTTGATGGGGATAGCATTGAAATATGTAAATTACTTTGGGCAATATGGCCATTTTGGCAATATTGATTCTTCCTAATGATGAGCATGGAACGTTTCTCCATCTGTCTGTGTCCTCTCTTATTTCGTTGAGCAGTTGTTGTAGTTCTTGAAGAGTTCCTTTACATCCTTTGTTAGTTGTATTCCTAGGTAATTTATTCTCTTTGTAGCAGTTGTGAATGGCAGTTTGTTCTTGATTTGGCTCTCTTTAAGTCTGTTATTGGTGTATAGGAATGCTTATGATTTTTGCACATTGATTTTGTATCCTGAGACTTTGCTGAAGTTGCTTATCAGTTTCAGGAGCTTTTGGGCTGAGACAATGGGGTCTTCTAAATATATAATCATGTCGTCTGCAAATAGAGACAATTTCACTTCCTACTTTCCTAATTGAATACCATTTATTTCTTTTTTGGTTAGAACTTCCAATACTATATTGAATAGGAGTGATGAGAGAGGGCATCCTTGTCTAGTGCCAGATTTCAAAGGGAATTCTTCCAGTTTTTGCCCATTCAGTATGATATTATCTGTGGGTTTGTCATAAATAGCTTTTATTATTTTGAGATATGTTCTGTTGATACTTAGTTTATTGAAAGTTTTTAGCATAAAGGGCTGTTGAATTTTGTCAAAGGCCTTCTCTGCATCTATTGAGATAATCACGTGGTTTTGTCTTTGGTTCTGTTTATGTGGTGAATTACATTTATAGACTTGCGTATGTTGAACCAGCCTTGCATCCCCAGGATGAAGTCTACTTGATCATGATGGATAAGCTTTTTGATGTCCTGTTACAGTCAATTTGCCAGTATTTTATTGAAGATTTTTGCATCTATGTTCATCATGGATATTGGCCTGAAGCTTTCTTTTCTTGTTGAGTCTCTGCCAGGTTTTGGTATCAGGATGATGTTGGTCCCGTAAAATGATTTGGGAAGGATTCCCTCTTTTTGGATTGTTTGGAATAGTTTCAGAAGGAGTGGTACCAGCTCCTCCTTGTATGTCTGGTAGAATTCGGCAGTGAACCCATCTGGACCTGGGCTTTTTTTGGTAGGTAGGCTATTAATTGCTGCCTCAACTTCAGCCCTTGTTATTGGTCTATTCAGGGTTTCAACTTCTTCCTGGTTTAGGCTTGGGAGGGTGCAAGTGTCCAAGAATTTATCCATTTCTTCCAGATTTACTGATTTATGTGCATAGAGTTGTTTGTAGTAATCTCTGATGGTGGTTTGTCTTTCTGTGGAATCTGTGGTGATATCCCCTTTATCACTTTTTATTGCATCTAGTTGATCATTCTCTCTTTTCTTTTCTATTACTCTGGCTAGTGGTCTGTCCATTTTGTTGATCTTTTTCAAAAAACCAGCTCCTGGATTTATTGATTTTTTGAAGGTTTTTTTCTGTCTCTATCTCCTTCAGTTCTGTTCTGATCTTAGTTATTTCTTGTCTTCTGCTAGTTTTTGAGTTTTTTTAATCTTGCTCCTCTAGCTCTTTCAATTTTGAAGATAGAGTGTTGATTTAGATCTTTCTTTGCTTCTCATGTGGGCATTTATTGCTATAAATTTCCCTCTAGACATGGCTTTAAATGTGTCCCAGAGATTCCAGTATGTTGTGTCTTCATTCTCATTGGTTTCAAAGAACATCTTTATTTCTGCCTTCATTTCATTGTTTATCCAGTCAACATTCAAGAGCCAGTTGTTCAGTTTCCATGAAGCTGTGCAGTTCTGAGTTTCTGAATTCTGAGTTCTAATTTGATTGCCCTGTGGTCTGAGAGACTGTTATGATTTCCATTCTTTTGCATTTACTGAGGAGTGATTTCCTTCCAATTATGTGGTGAATTTTAGAGTAGGAGTGATGTGGTGCTGAGAAGAATGTATATTCTGTGGATTTGGGGGGAGAGTTCTGTAAATGTCTATTAGGTTTGGTTGATCCAGGTCTGAGTTCAATTCCTGGATATCCTTGTTAATTTTCTGTCTCGTTGATCTGTCTCGTATTGACAGTGAAGTGTTAAAGTCTCCCACTATTATTGTATGGGAGTCTAAGTCTCTTTATAGGTAATTAAGAACTTGCTTTATGTCTGGGTGCTCCTGTATTGGGTACATATGTATTTAGGATCGTTAGTTCTTCTTGTTGCATTGATCCTTTTACCATTATGTAATGCCCTTCTTTGTCTCTTTTGATCTTTGTTGGTTTAAAGTCTATTTTATCGGAGACTAGAATTGCACCTCCTGCTTTTTTTTTTTTTTTTTTGCTCTCCATTTGCTTGGTAAATCTTCCTGCATCCCTTTATTTTGAGCCTATACGTATCCTTTCATGTGAGATGGGTTTCCTGAATCCAGCACACTGATGGGTTTTGACTTTTTATCCAATTTTCCAGTCTGTGCCTTTCGATTGGGGCATTTAGCCCATTTACATTTAAGGTTAATATTGTTATTTGTGAGTTTGATCCTGCCATTTTGATGCTAGCTGGTTGTTTTCCCATTAGTTGATGCAGTTTCTTCATTGTGTCGATGCTCTTTACTATTTGGTACATTTTTGGAGTGGCTGGTACTGGTTGTTCCTTTTTACGTTCAGTGCTTCTTTCAGGAGCTCTTGTAAAGCAGGCCTGGTGGTGATGAAATCTCTGAGTACTTGCTTGTTCGCAAAGGATTTTATTTTTCCTTCACTTATGAAGCTTAGTTTGGCTGGATATGAAGTTCTAGGTTGAAAGTTCTTTTCTTTAAGGATGTTGAATATTGGCCCCTACTCTCTTCTGGCTTGTAGGGTTCCTCCTGAGAGATCTGCTGTGAGTCTCCTGGGCTTGGCTTATCTTTGTGGGTAACCCGACCTTTCTCTCTGGCTGCCCTTAGCATTTTTTTCTTCATTTCAACCCTGGTGAATCTGATGATTATGTGCCTTGGGCTTGCTCTTCTTGAGGAATATCTTTGTGGCGTTCTCTGTATTTCCTGGACTTGAACGTTGGCCTGCCTTACTAGCTTGGGGAAGTTCTCCTGGATAATTCCCTGAAGAGTGGTTTCCAGCTTGGATTCATTCTCTCTGTCACATTCAGATACACCTATCAAAAGTAGAGTAGGTGTTTTCGCATAATCCCATATTTCTTGTAGGCTTTGTTCATTTCTTTTTGTTCTTTTTTCTCTATCCTTGCCTTCTTGTTTTATTTCATTGAGTTGATCTTCAATCTCTAATATCCTTTCTTCAGCTTGGTCAATTTGGCTACTGAAACTTGTGTGTGATTCGCAAAGTTCTCATGTTGTGTTTTTCAGCTCCATCAATTCATTTATATTCCTCTCTAAGCTATTTTATTCTCATTAGCATTTCATCAAACCTTTTTTTCAGTTTTCTTAGTTTCTTTGCATTGTGTTAGAACATTGTCTTTTAGCTCAGAGAAGTTTGTTATTACCCACCTTCTGAAGCCTGTTTCTGTCAGTTCATCAGACTCATTCTCCATCCAGCCTTGTTCCCTTGCTGTGAGGAGTTGTGATCCCTTGGAGGAGGAGAGGCATTCTGGTTTTGGGTGTTTTCATCCTTTTTGCGCTGGTTTCTTCCCATCTTTGTAGATTTATCTACCTGTGGTCTTTGTAGTTGGTGGCTTTTAGATGGGGTCTCTGGACGTCCTTTTGTTGATGATGAAGTTAATTCTTCCTATTTATTAGTTTTCCTTCTAACAGTCAGGCCCCTCTGCTGTAGGACTGCTGAGGTCCACTGCAGACCCTGCTTGTCTGGTGATCACCTGCAGCGGCTGCAGAACAGTAAGGGTTGCTGCCAGTTTCTTCTTCTGTTATCTTTGTCCCAGAAGGATACCCGCCTGATGTCAGCCTGAGCTCTCCTTTATGAGGTGTCTAGATATACAGGGGTTGAGGAGCTGCTTGAGGAGACTGTCTGTTCCTTATAGGAGCTCAGGTGCTGAGCTGTGACCTCCATTGTTCCATTCAGAGCTGCTGGGCAGGTATGTTTAAGTCTGCTGCAGGGGAACTCATAACTGACTTTTTTCCCAGGTGCTCTGTCCTGGGAAGGTGGGGTATTATTTATAAGTTCCTATCATTCTGCTGCCTTTTTTCAGAGTTGCCCTACCCAGCAAGGA
Source organism: Cebus imitator (assembly GCF_001604975.1). Lineage (NCBI taxonomy): Eukaryota > Metazoa > Chordata > Mammalia > Primates > Cebidae > Cebus > Cebus imitator. Next base: position 15,378,301 of record NW_016107317.1, read on the forward strand.
GGTAGTCTAGTCACAGTCTGCCACCAGAGATGTTCCTGAGCTGCCGTGTGCTCTGCCTTGCTGTTGTGTGAACTTCCTTGCAGTTTTGTTTATAGGAGTATAGGAGTATAGTTAGAACTGCCTTGGTAATGACAGTCTGCCTCAGTAATGGCAGACTGTCTCTGTAATGGCGGACTGCCTCAGTAATGGCGGGCTGCCTCGGTAATGGCGGCCTGCCTCGGTAATGGCAGGCTGCCTTGGTAATGACAGGCTGCCTCGATAGCGGTGGGCTGCCTTGGTAATGGCAGATGCCCTCCCCCACACAAAGCTGGACTGTCCTGGGTCCAGCTGTTCTTGCTGTGAAATTCTCAATCCAGAGCAGTTCAGATTGCTGGTCTTTGTGGGGGTGGGACCAGCTGAGCCAGATCACCTGGCTCCCTATTTCAGCCCCCCTTTTTTTTTCAGTTGAATGGGTGACTCTGTCTCCCAGGCATTCCAGTCACCAGTTGAAACAGTGCCTGGATTTGTGTGAGTTTTTATGCGGAGACCTGCTGCGCTGGCTGAAATAACCATGCTGGAAACTCGTGGTGCTTTTTCGCCTGGGAATCTCCTGGTCTGTGGACAATAAAAATTCATTTGGAAATGGAGTGATCACTCACCCTCTGCATTTTGGCTGGGAACTGCAATCCAGAGCTGTTCCTATGCAGTCGTCTTGAGTCATCCTCCCCGGCAGTATTATTCTTAATAAATAAAAACTTACAACAATCCAAATGTTAATCAATGGCAGATTGGATAAATACTCATACTCGTATAACGAATATCCTCTATTAAAAATCTTTTGAATTTTAGGATTCCCTACTCCTACTTCAAAGTTGTCTATGTATTTTTTTTGTGTATGAATGGGGTCTCTTTGGGGGAGCTAAAGCTTTCAAAGTGTTCTCAGAGGTATTTATGGCCCCAATTGGGCTAACTTCTTTCCCATGGGTTGATCCAGTTAATACTAATCAGTGTTTTCCAAAGAAGACTGATGAATTTTTTAAAGATGTTCCAGGGTCAAATATGTTTAGGAAACATTGTTAAACCTAACTCCTCTGTCCATTATTAGTATACTTAAGATTTTATAGGGAAACCGCTGTGAAGACTCTGGTACATACAGGTTGAGTACTCCTTATCCAAAATGCTTGGGACCAAAAACGCTTCAGATTTTTTTTTTTTTTCCAGATTTTGGATATTGCATTATACTTACCAGTTGAGCATTTCAAATGTGAAAATCCATAAGTCTCCAATGATTATTTCCTTTGAGCATCATATTAGCACTCAAAAAATTTCAGATTTTGGAGCATTTGGATTTTTGGATTTGGAAAGGTCAGCCCGTATTATTTTGGTTATCTTAGTGTCCACAAACTAATTTAACAAAGAAATTAAAATTTCCTTTCTTCAACTGTTTTTTTTTAAACATATTCGATATCCTAAAAGACTGGGATTTTTGGAAAATATTTTGAAAAGCATTGATATATAATAAATCTGGATGTGGGGCTATGAAAGATTTTGAAATATACATAAAAGAATTACATGATTATTCAGTTCATTAATGAAACTGTTGAGAACAAAAAATTCAAGTATTAGTTGAAATCACTAGTTCTTGTTTATGCACAATTGACTCAATACTCTTCTACATTTTTAAGACATCCATTCTTACCTTAATATTTCTATAAGTTCCCCAAGGTTTGTGTTCTCATGCACATTTCTGGGTCTGGGCTTCTTCTTCTACTGAACTCTTGATCTTATTCATGTTTAACCTCCTGAGACTATTCTTCTGTTCTATTCAAAACTAGATGTGGCCCCTTGTTTTATTTCTCCTATTAAAGTGTATGGTAGAACATACTGATGGCTGGATTGACTGAGGGGTTTTAGGCATAGAAATGCAAAAAGTCTGTAAAACCGTTTATTAGAGAAGTTTGGTCTCAAAAGTAATCCAACCTGTTTGTCACTAAGAATCTTCTCATTGGCCTCCTTCTGCCAGAGGACCCTATTTCCTGCCATGTAATTCTAACCATTGTCTCCCTTCCTACCCCCTTTTATTCAGAACCACTTTCTGTTCCACAATTTCTGTTTCTATACTATGAAGAGTAGTTTAGTCATCACTTGTCTCTTTCCATGTATGACTTAGGATCTCACTTTCTACTCTAAAGGGTTTACTGAGCCTTGATATAAATCAGTTCCTGTTTACTGTTTTTATTTTTCTTCTTCATTAGTCAACAAGTATTTACTGAGCATCTCCCAAGTACCAGGTGTATTGGTATCGATTTGACATTTTATCTGAGTCATAACTCTGTGCCATTCCAACTGGCTCTCTTCTCTGTTTCCTACCTCTGTAGGGCGTATTTTACATGCGCATGCAAAGGTACACATTGAAAAGTGTTTTCCATGGAATACAACATTGTATATAATTGGAAAATATGTTACAAGGTAGACAGAATTATACAGTCATGGCATTTCTCGTGTAGATATTAAATCTTTAAGATGTAATAGCTCAAGTATCTTTGACCCTAGCCACTTCATTTCTGCTATTGTTTGGCTCTTGAACATGCTAATTTTTTTCTAGGCCATAAGATTGATAAAGGTGTTCTGTGTTTATTGCTTTATCCAATCTTCACTATCATGCATGCATATAGAAAGATAAGTGGTTAAAAAAAAAACTTCTTTCCATTTTTCATCTTTCTCATCCCTAAAATACGTAAACACAAAGTTACCTTTCACTCTAAAATTCTGTGACTACTTTCATTTCATGAATTAGAAATTGTGTGCTTGAGAACATGCGTAATATTCATTCATTCATTTGCAGTTTAACTTATCAAACACATGCCAAGTAATATACTTAGTCCAATCAGGAGCTATGCTAGGTCATAAAATTACAGATGGTTAGAATCTGAGTACAGAGTTTGTGGCCTCTTTTCTTTCACAATGGTGTCTTTACTAGATTTTGATTGTATTTTGTCACTAAAACAAAAGACAAAGCTCAAATACCAATGTATCCAGAAATTTGATTAATAACAGTTTTAACTCTGAAAAAATTTTCATTTAAGAGTTCAATGTCTCTATAACTAGAATATTTCTTTTCATCTGATTATCTGTTATTTTCTTTGTTTATTTCAAAAATCCCTGAAAGACCTAACAGAAGTAAAGACCATTGAGCTAGGCTGAGCTTTACTTCATGGGAAGGAAGTATCTATGAGTCGAATTCTTTTCCAGGATAATGAAATTTCATGTGAGGCATTTGGTGTTCTGGGATTCAAAAAGGTTATCAGCCAAGCATTTATAATAAAAGTCCTCCCTGCTTCTCCCTAACATGCACTGGGAAGATGGGAGTGCTATCAGTTTGACATTTCTGTCAGAACTGGTATTTGAACCACTGGATGATTCTGACAAATGCCACTGCTGTCATTGGCTCAGTTTTAATTGCACCTGACTGAAGCTTTCAATGGCAGCAAGCAGAAAACTTAATTAGTTGGAGTCCAGAGCGTGTGCTGGCTGGAGGATTCCCAAATAGTGTATGGGCTGTCAGCGGAAAAGAGACCATGTTTAAATCTACCAGCTTTGCCTGGGAGTCTGATTGGACAATTTTCAAAGCCTCCAAAGATTATTAATTTAAATTGCTTTTGAGGGCACATTACATTTATATATTCTTTTCTCAAGTAACTCGCTAGTATGTGACAGTAGGTGAAATAAACAAATAAAAAAAGCAAACATATGTATCTCTATTTCCACTTGGATTGGCAGAGGTATATACATACAAACACATTTATAAATTCCGAAAAACAACAAAGCAGAATGGCCGTAATGTTTCTATCACATCTTACATACTTAATGTTTGCTTTCAAGGTGTGGATGTGATTATACTTTTTACTTTACATTTTTGTAGAAACATGCATTAGCAGGCTAAGATATCAAGATGCTAATATACTACAATTAAAAATTAACATAACTCACTTACTGGTTGGAGAAGTTTTCTTGCATTCGAAGAAGTAATTTGTTAGAATAACTCTTCTTTCTTACAGTATTACCAAGATCCCATTTGCCGTTACTACAACTCACTGTGTAACTCAGGCCCAATTTACAAACAGTGTAGTGAGGGTTGTGCTGAATATTGGGTTTTGTCAAACATAAAGGATGATATTCTGCTTCATTTTATAAATAAAATATGACAATGCTTGACAAGACTGACTGAACTTTTGTCTTGATGACTCAGCCAAGACTCAGGACTCTCTGCTCTTGTCAGCTGCCTGGTTTGATTCTGCTGCCACTATCATTGCTGCCTGTAAATCCAATGACACCTCTGGAACAGAACATTATTGGATACTGATTGACTACTTGGGTAAAATAACAGCCCAAGGGGGCTTCTGCTTCTAAAGGAAGGCATGGCAGTGTCAGGTTTTAAAATTTTCTCAGGAGGGTTCTTATGTGGATAGCTGTAAATTTCTCACTTTCAGGAATACTAAAATGCTACTACTTGGCCCAAGTTAACCTTATTGTACCCTGGGTTACTGGCCTTAGAACAATATCTAGGTGTAACTTTGCTGGGTTTTCTTAGCAGCTTTGGAGAAGAATAAATCTTGGATTGAGTTGTTAGGCCCAGAAATATTAGTTGCCAATTATAAAATTGCTACTATGGTTCAATATTTAGCAAAATTGTAGTTCATTTTAAGTGTTGCAGCAGTCTTTTTGAAGGCTGATGTGATTAAGAAGTATTTAGCTTTCATTGCTGAATGTCTTCAAGGAATAGGAGGCTAGATCTCCACTTCCTGAACTCTCATCAACCAAAGTACAGAATAAAGTTGATGATGCTCTGTTTCTATCCCTTTGGAAATGGAATGGAATTAAAATGGGTACTTAAAATTAAATGAGGTGAGGTTCCACATATCAAGTAAATATAAAGTATTTAAAAGAAAATGCTACAGATGACAGAAAAGTACAAAAATTGTTCCTGACATGAATATTTCACCAACTCTCAGATGGTATAAGTCACCTACTAATGTGCATTACTTGCCACTTAATAGTGGCTGTGTCTGAAGAAATATGGAAATTGGAATATTTTAATAACTTCCTATATGAAAGATGATGAGACTGCCTAAATGATTAAGAGGAAGATATGTTATAATGAACTAAAGCCACTCAAGTGTAAGGTAATTTTAATTCAAATCTCCATCTGCTTATGTATAATTAAGACTCATTTAACAAGTTAATGCCTAACAGAGAGAACTGATAAGTTTGGTATTAAAGATCTTAAGAGAAGTAAATTAAACTGCCAGGGTTGAACTGGTCTTTAGTTTTAATTTCTTACACCTGAAGCTTGATATAAATTTCAGGGTACACTCCTTTATCTTCACCGTTCATTTAAGCATGAAACCAAAGCAGAAAAGGAGGGAAAACTGGGTATCCGTTTTACATTTTAATTTTGGAGATCCCATCCTGTCTAAGGTGTGACAGCATCTTGACTGATATGAATATTTATACCCTTCATATTTCTTGCTGTATAGCATCTATATGCCATTAAGATGGTGATTTCAAAGGCACAAAAATATTTATGCACAGTTGAGATTGGCAGCAGGGTTAAGTAACCTCAGAAAATAAGCAGAAAGCCTTTAAAGTGCCAAAAATGACTGTTTTGATCTCTAGTGAATTTCATGAGCTTGTTGACTGCTCAAATTCCGACTTCATTTTTTTTCCAGTTTCTGCCAAAGAAGGTCCAGCCATCATAAATATGGTGTCAACCTTTTTGTCTTTTAGCATAAAAATTTAATTCCCAGCGTATGACTCCTCATTTAGGAAGATGAACGGGTCTTTCTTTACATACTTTTTAACATTTTCAGGACTAAATTCAAACAGGAGATTTGAGAATTCATGCAGTCTTCCCAGCAAGATTCTCACTGGGAGGAGATTTAAGTCATGACTGGGTAAGGCCAATACTGTGAGATCACAGAGTTGAACCCAGTGTTCCTGCTCCTTGTCAGCCATCACATGTGGCTCATGTCAGGTCATCTAGAAGTGACAATTTCTTAAGACGTAATTTTCAAAGATCATAGATTAAATAATTAAAACTTTTTGTGTCTTAAGAAATTCCTAGCTCTAATCACCTTCTAATATGCATTGTCTGATTCATTTCTTATTAAAAGCTAGAAGGTGTCCTATTGCTTGGCTGCTTTATTTTACTAATCCCTAAAGGTGAAGTAATTTGTGAAAGTTTACAGAGTTAGTAAATAACTGGGTCTAGTTTTTTTATTACCAGTTCAGCATTCTTTCTTTATCACACTGCCTCTTAGATTTACCGTATATACTATACACATACACATATACTATTTATACAAGTATATATATAAGTATATATATACTTATATATATGTGTATATATATAAGTATATATATACTTATATATATGTATGTTTATATATATATAGTGTATGCATACTCACACTATTGAAATATCCAAATATTAACAGTTTCTTATTTTGTTTTCCTAGTCTACTTTGAAATATACCTTGGAAAGAAAGTAAATATTTGCTAGAACTTTCAAACTATGTGGGAAAGCAAAACCCAGATACAGAGAAATTCTGGTTACTCTGGGAAGTGTATACTGTTTGTTTTTTTCCCTAAAAAGAGTGTAGAAAGCAGAGTCTCCAGCAAGTTCCATCCACAAAATTATTGCAAACTCTGGCAGCCATTTAGCATGTTCATGTTCAACAGTTTCATTTGCTTCCAAATTGCTCCCTCAATAATAGGGCCCCCTTGATGTTTATACTGCAATTAAGGATACTCCTCAGGGACAGCAATGTTTTAGGCTTTAAAAAGGCAATTATTGCCAGGCATGGTGACTCATGCCTATAATCCCAGTGCTTTCAGAGGCTGAGGCTGAGGCCGGCGGATCACCTGTGGTCAGGAGTTTGAGACCAGCCTGGCCAACATGGTGAAACCCCATCTCTACTAAAAATACAAAATTAGCTGGGTGTGGTGACACATGCCTGTAGTCCCAGCTATTTGGGAGCTTGAGGCAGGAGAGTCACTTAAACCTGGGAGGCGGAGGTTGCAGTGAGCTAAGATTGCACCATTGCACTGCAGCCTGGGTGACAAAACAAGACTCTGTCTCAACACACACAGATGCGTACGCACGCGCGCGCGTGCACACACACACACACACACACACACAGAGGGAAATATTTATTATTTTCATAGAAATGGCCATTCTCGTGTGATGCTGTTGGGAATGTAATTGTTAGTAACTTTCTGGAGGGTATTTTAGCAATACAATTCAAACGGCTTATAAACGATCATATTATTTGATCCAGCTGGCTTACTCCTGGTTACTTATCCAAAGGGAGTACTCAGATTAATATACATAGATATATAACAAGTGTCTTTATTTCATCATTATTTATTATATCAACAGCAAACGAGAGAAGGAAAAAAGAAAGTTGTTAAATAAGGCATGGATCCATATAGTGGATATTCTAAACACTGAAAATGTTGCTGCAAATACATGTTTATTTATTGTTATAGAAAGATATTTAAAATGTATTGTTAAATCAAACTATTGGGATATCATATGTGTCATACAATTTGATTTTGTAGTAAAAATCATAAAAGTACATAGAAAAAGTTTTAATAGGACATTGTTTTAGGTGGGTTCTTCTGGTTGTAGTGAATGGAGACTTCCCCAAGTTACTATAAGAATGGTGGCCCATCCTGCCCATGCCCATGAAGATAAGGGATTTAACGCTCATCTACTCCACATGTGAAATCAGAAGAAATTTCATTATGAGTCATAACCAAACAAGCATGAACTCGATCAAGTATTATGGCGAGAGAAAGTAGAGAGTCACTCATTAGCTATTGACTAGCTTTACTGTTTTGAGCATACATGAATCCCAACTCTATTTCTTAAGTATTGTGAAGATTCTTTTGTTTTCTCTGAGTGTGTTTGGCTTAAGCCTCAGCTAATAACTAACAAATGACCTCCCCAATGCTTCAGTTCAAATTCCTATCAGAATGAAGATGCAAAGATATACAGAGTAATATAATGGTCTTTGGGGACTTGCATAGTGGGGGAATGGGAGGAGGTGAGGGATGAAAGACCATTTTGGGTACATTGTATACTGCTTGGGTGACGAGTACACTGAAATCTCAAAATTCACCATTATAGATTTCATCCAGTAACCAAAAACCACTTGTACCCCAAAAGCTACAAAAAATTGCTAGCAGATGTTTTTTTAATGTTTTAACATTTTAAATGTAAAATTGACAAAAATTGTATATATTTATTATACATAATAGGTTATTTTGAAGCATATATACACTGTGGAATTGCTAAATCAAGCTGATTAACTTATGCATTACTGTACATACTTATTTTTATGTGTGGCATGAACACTTAAAATCTACTTTTAGCAATTTTCCCAAATACAACACATTGTTCTTACCTATAGTTACCATGTTGTACAATATCTAGTAAATTCAATTGCTTCTGCATGTCATTATTTGGGTAATGCTTTTATTCTAAGCCATTTGTTAAGAAGATGGCTGGCCTGAAATTCAGATAACTTTGGGTTAGATGCCCACCCTTTGGTCCAATAAACTATGGTTCATAATAGTATATGGTGACCTATAAGAAAAACTTCTGTGCTTAGAAATAAGCATGCTTTAGGCATTTTGAAGCTTAGTTTGTCCAGCATAGTCAGATTGCCAGTGTTTATTTCTGATTGCCAGTATTTATATTCCGATGTTTATTTTAGATGGATCTCTAAAAACATGACTTTTTTCCTAAAATTTTTTCCCTTATAAACTTTACAGTGCTACCAAAAATGGTTGTTACACTCATATATTCATTGTAATCATCATTACTTCCTTACTGGACAACTGTAGCAAGTTAGAAACTATTTGATTCCCTGAAATATTTATTTAACAGATATTTAACCCCAAGCAACCACTGACGATACACCACATGCCCACATTACTAAGGTCTCATTTTCCATCTTCAAGGTGGTCATGATGTATTCACACACCAACAGAGAGTAATTTCATTTTAGAATCTTATTTGGGAGTCTTGTTTACTGGGATCATTTCTAGTACCAAGAAAAGTATTGGTTAGAGTCTCAGCAGAAGAACAAAAACTGCTTTAAATAAAATAGAAAGTGTAATGCAGGAAATCCAACAAGAATAATGAAGAATCTGAGAATGAGATAATGCAGGAATTAGAAATAGTGGGGAGCCATTCCCATCCTGAGGTAGTGGTACAGGCATTTGGGGGCCAGGGTCACCTGGTGGAACCTGGGAGCATGGTCTACCTGTCTGGTGGGAGCTGTAGCCTGAGGGAGACGCAGCTTCTGCAGGAATGCTGCCCAGACAAGGAGGGAAGGAGCAGGAGGCAGATTGACAGTGGATCTAGTGAAGGTCAAGCTCAGTGCCCCTCATTCACTAAAGCCCTGGGAGGGGCCATTCATTGTGTTCATGTGCTCATTTGATTTTATAAAACGTGTTCAGTTAAGACATTGCAACTGTAATCAGTTAAGATTGCTGCCTGTTTCTACTTGACTTCCTTTTACATTTTTCCCCATGCCAGCTGTTGATAAGGTGGCCGTGAACATGTTGAGGCACAAATTAAACAGAAGATGAATTGAGGATAGATTTATTTTTGTTTTTTTTTGGGAAATATTTATGTGTTTAAATTACTTATGTATAGAATTAGGTTATTTCTAGCTGTCCTGGCATATAAACAGTTTTTAGGAATCACCCTCTTCTCTACCTCACCTGGAGACATTATACAGAAGGGAGGAGTCACAGCTGGCAGTGATAGTTGTAAGTGATGGAGGAGAATGAGGTTTAAAATGTACAGAGTTAGAAACTAGACTGGGGTAGGTTTTTTTCAGGTTTTCAGCTCATGTAAAGAAGAAACTTGAAAGAGTCTCTCCCAAAATTTACTCAATCCTACAAATTTACATGACATTATGAATAATAAGTTGAGAAGGTGAAATATTTTAAACTGTCAGTAATCAAATACATTTTTATGAATAATGATAAAGGAAAGACTAAACTATACTTTGACATTCTCTTTATACAAGTGATCACAAAATAATTGTCATATAAAGAGGTGATCAAAGAGTAGGCAGTCAAAAACCCAGGAGAAATAGATATTAAAAATGTATGTTTGGTAGATAATAAAAATATTAAAAGTTTTCTCAGTTGATATTTGTAAGATATTCAAAATGTAATAGGTATTTGCGTCGTCTTTTCATATGCTAAATATTTACATTTTTGCCTAATTTTGAATTCATAATTTTAAATTAATTTTTCTCTGTTAGGACTCCCAAGTGTTTAAGCCTCAGATCTCACGAAACCTAGCTGCAAGTACAAATGTCATGGCTTTCTCCTCGTCCTGTTCCCCATTCTCCTTTCATTGACTTCTATTGACTGAGTTTAGCTGTTATGAAACATTGGGACATAAATCAAAGGATAAGCCTAGCAGAGGAAGAAACATGCAACAGAGGGCAAACAAGCTGGAAGTGGCCCAGGAGGGAGATAGGAGAAGCAGGTCCTTCCACTCTTGGCTGGTGTGAGCTGAAATCATGCCACCTCTGTGCAAGGTCATATTTATGATAGTAACCATCAAAATCACAAATGTGCATGTACTTGGACCCTGCAGTTCTACCTCTGGAAACTTATCTGTGATATACTCGTAGGTGAAAGGACATACCTATAAGGTTATTCATTGAAGCCTTGAGTCTGGAGGCCATTATCTTAAGTAAACCAACTCAGACACAGAAAGACAAATACCATATGTCCTCACTTATAAGTGGGAGCTAAACAATGTGTACCTATGGACATGGAGTGTAGAATGACAGACAATGGGGACTCAGAAAAGTGTGGGTGGGGAGGAATGAGAAACTACTTAATGTGTGCAATGTTCATTGTTTGGATGATGGATACTGGATTTGTAAAAGCAATAGCTAAATGGTAGAGACAATCAAAATATCCCTAAATTGATGATAGATTAATACCTTTATGGTACATCAATACAATGGAATACTATTTACTTTAAAAAGAAAGAAAAATGCAAGAGGAGATTCTTTATGAACAAATGTGGGATGATATTGAGTGAAAAAGGGTTGTTTGGTTATGCTACCATTGATATAAGTAAAGTTCATAATCATTCAGCTGACATTCTAAAATTCATAAATCTCTGAAAGTAATCTTTTCATAAATAATTGGGTTACAAAACATGGCCTGATGTTACATGGGACTATTTATAGTTTAAATAGTCACATGTTTTACAGAAGAAATATTTATGTATTTGATTATTGAGTGCATTTCCAGATGCTACTGAGAATGTTTCTAAAACTCATCCTCTAGACTTGACAATCAGAAGAAGCTTCAGAGGAGCTGGGAGAACATTTGATGGAGATTCTCTTGCCTTCTGCTCTTAACAAAGCAGAAAGTTGACTTTGAAAACCAGGTGTTTCATATGAGCAGGATGGAGCCCAGGACGATGAAGGGCCATGACAATGTGATGCACCCCTTACCTCGTTGACATTCGGCAGCTTCTGTTCACTGCTTTGCTCCTGGTGGCCTGGCCTTTATGGCCATGGAGAAGCCTAGTTGAAAGAGAACACCAGTGGATGGCACTATTGGTGCTCTCTCTAGGTGTTCCTCCAAGCTCTGTCTCCTATTCTGATCTCTGTATCTTTTAACACAAACAGTTAGCAAGGGAAGGTGAACTATTAGCAAGGGACATTTAATTAAGGGACATGTGTCCAATTAGCTAGCTCATTAGACATTTCTACCTGCATTGTCCTATTGGCACCTTTAAAACAATATGCCTAAGGGTGAAGCGTTCACCTTCCCTTGCTAAGCCCATTTTGCTGGGTGGTACCATCATTCACTCAGATCCCCAACCAAAAGCCTTGATATCATCCTCAACCCCTTCCTCCCTCTGCTGTCATCTCCCATTCTGTATCCAGTCAGTCCCTAGGATCTGACTATTCTACTTCCTTAATAAAGTTGCCAGATAAAATACATACTGCCAAATGAAATGCAAATTCCAAATAAACAATAATTCACTTTAATATAACTATGTCTCCAGTATACATTTACATTAGAAACATGTTCATTTGTTCTGGAATTCAAATTTAACTGGTCATCTTGTAATTTGATGTGCTCAGTCTTCAACATTAGTCCTTAATACCTGTCAAAGCTGCTCCCCTCTCTGCACCCATCAGCCCCTCTTTCAAGCTCTTCATTCTTCTCTTCTGGGTCACCAAAAGTACTTCCTAACTGGTTGTTGTCTTTCTAAATGTTTTCCCACCCAAAACAAGGTCTAAATTGCTCATAGGCTGATCTGTGTCCAACATAAATTAGATCACATTTTACTCCCCTGCTTTCTTGAGTATGACACCCTCCATGACCTGGCTTCTGCCCACCTCTCCCAGCCTTCTCCTAACTTGAATTTCAGTCATACTTTAAGTTAGGAAATTGTAGAACTGGTTGTACAGATTGTAGAATTGATAGGAATTTGTCAGTTCAGTGAGTCATTACTGAAGGCTGTGAGGCCAGGGAAGGCTTCCCAGAGATGATGAGAGCCCATGCCAAGCCTTCACTCCTCTCAGCCCCCCTGAGGTCCTCATGGGCTCTGTTACGCTGCACTTTGTACACTCTGCTTTATTCAGTTAGATTTCTTTTCATGTACCCATCATTCATCTCCCCAAGATAACAAGTTTATTAATGACCCATATAAAGCATCTAACACATTAAACATCACAGATTTTTACATTTCCTTGTCTTAACTGTTTTGTACTGTTGCTATTTCTTTGTGTATTTCACACAGCACATTTCAATACTTATTGATTTTCCAATTAGTGTTCCATTTCAAGAACAAAGTTAGACTAAGTTAAACAGGCACAAATAGCTGCTCTGCTCACTGACCCTACCATAATGAGAACACCAGGCTAGGGCTGGTTTCTTGACATATTTGAGTAGACTTTGCTTCCCAGAGCACCTCACAAATATTCCAGGATATGTTGAGAAGTTGCATCACATTCAATCTGTTCTCATCACCATCAGCAAGGTGAAGTTGAGTAAATGTCTCATTTTATTAATCTTCTTGTTTAGACATGATTGGGGATTGAATATCCAGAATTGACTATTACCCTTCCTCCTATTAAAACACCAGGCTTTGAGAATCCCAGAGAGCCCTGCAAATGTACATCCAAGAGGTTCTTTACAATGTCACATTTCTGTTCATGGGCATGGCAGGCAGCACAATTGCATGGGGCCATTATAAACTGAAGCAGAATGTAATTATGTGTACTGGTTAGCTCTAGAAAAACTATCATAGGCTCAATGACTGATCAATAACAAAATCTAGCATCATCATTTTCCACCATAGGCAACATACAATTCAAAAAATAGGATGACTGTTAAAGTAGGGGCAAATGAAGATGGTCAGCACATGTTTGATGACACAGGGAAAATAGAATTCGTGTCTGAACTTCTGTGTGCCTGGACTTCTGTTTGAAGCAGAGCTGATGAAAAGCAGACAAGCTGCTGATGGTCATTCTTAATTCAGGTGGAGGCAGTGAGTGGTGGAAAGAAAACTTGAGGCACACCATTGTGAACCTGAATCTAGAATCCATTGCTTAGTATCTGTGGAATTCATCGGAGATTGCGAAAGTTACATTAGACATACTTGGCTCATCTGTACATAAACACAATAGCTAACATATATTGAATGCCCACCCTGTGCCAATACTTATCAGCTTCTTTACATATATTAACCCATTTAATTCTCAGCCTATGAAAAAGGCTATAATTATCTCCACTGTATCGAGCAGCAGTTAAGTCACATGCCCAAGAATGCAAGCTTAGTGACAAAGCTGGAAAGGGATAATTAAGTAGTGGATATGAATAAGTTAAAAGCATGTAGTAGGATATTGAATAACAAGCAGGACCCTAGTTTATAGACATCCCCTGAACCCAGGAGCAATGCTTGTTGGAAGACAACACTGTTGGCTGGGGTATGTGAAAAATGCGTGATGCCCCAAATCCTGAACAGCTGCTGTTTGGTAAAATGAAAGAAATGCCAGAAGGACAAATATAACAGTGGTGACTACTGTGCAGCACGCTATACTCATGCTAGACACTACAGAAAAATATATTAGACACTACTCGGTGGAAAGCCAAGTGAGTGATAAGAAAATACCATGTGTAAGTATTCAGAAATGAATGGCTGTTAGCAAGACTTAGGGAAAATCTCCTGGAGAGATGAGAAGGCATGACATGAACATCGAGGGAGGAATGGATACAGAGACAGGACAAGGGTTTCTTTAGTGTACGAAACTCCAGGAGCAAAGTGTGGCCCCAGATATGGGAGCGGCATGTTCAAAAAGCTGCAGGGAGTCCACAGGAGAGGCACAGTGGGACCTAGAAGTCACACAAAAATGTCCCCCAAATAATCAGCATTATGGTACCTATTTACTCAGTTCTATAAGACTTTACAAAACTCACAGTGTAGACTGGTCCTCTTCTGGCTAAAAAGAGCAGCACAACTTGAGTGGAAACAGCAAAACAAACAGAATACCAAAGACAGAAAGCAACAACAGAAACCCCTCAAAGCAACGCTCTGGTTTCTCTTTGGAGTTTACTAAAAAACCCTGAAACCATCCTCAATTGGTGACCTATCTTGGTCAGTTACTCTTGCCAGTAGCTTCCTGTTGTTACTGTTAACTGAAATTTTGAAACCATGCTATGTATAGTTACAGAAATGATTTGTTTTATCTAAATTTTATGTCCTTTAGAAGATATTAAAGGAATTTGGGCTACTTCCAAAGACATACATTTCAGAAAATAATAAAATTATATTCAAGAGAAGATGAAAACTTCAGATAAGTGGGAAATAATTTTCTGGGAAAATGTTTTTACTTTTTTTTTCAGAAAAAGTGAATTAGTTGATGAGCCTGTTGCAGTGTTCAACTTAGAAAATTAATAGTGATTATTTGATGAAACATATTAACAATATATTAATAATTATTAATAGAAATAAGAATGTGGTAGAAATTGATGGTAGAAAACAAATTAATAGAATAGAAAATTTAACTTTTAATGAAAATTTAAAGAATACTGGCAAGGCATTGTGGCTCATGCCTGTAATATCAGCACTTTGGGAGGTCCAAGTGGGAGGACTGCTTGAGGCCAATCAAATTGGTTCTAGACCAGCCTGGGCAACACAGTGAGAGCCATATATCTACAAAAAAATAAAAAAAATAGGTATGGTGGCACATGCCTGTATTTTCAACTACTCAGGGTGTTGAGGCAGGAGGATTATGTAAGCCTAAGAGTCTGAGGTTGCAGTGAGCTATGATTGCACCACTGCACTCCAGCCTGGGCAACAGGGCAAGACCCTGCCTCTAAAAAATTGAATAAAAAAAATTAGTTTGAAGGAGCACCAAATTAGTCATTTACTCAAGGCAGGTTTCTCAAGGTCTGAGTTGGAAGTCCTCCTGAAGAGAAGAGTGAGATCAGATGGAAAATAAGTTGAGTATAAATGATGGAAATCCTAAAATGACCATGTCAGGTTCTCAGCTTTTGCCAGATTTTTAGGAAAAGACCTCTGAAGGTACCTGAGCACAATGAGGAAAGTGATGTTTAGGAGGGCAAGTGTTGTGGCTATATGTAGGTAGACTGGAAAGGGGTACAAGGGCGCCACTTAAGACCTGTTGAAGTAATTAGACATGAGACAGTGACAGTCTAGTCTACAGGTGATTGGAGCCTATTAGAAACAATCTGACACACTCTGAAGAGAAACTAACAATGCTTTGCTTTGTGACTGACTAACTAAATGAGAAATCCAAGAAGGCTCAGGTGATAAGCATGAGAGACGAGGGGAACAGTGCTGCCACAACTAAATGAGGGATTTGAAGCTGAGAGCAGAGGCTCATTGGAGCAATAGAGAGACTGAGTTTAGGTGGCAGATTGAGACGCAGCACCAGGACATGGACTAATTCCATATGTAGATAGAAAGGCTATGTGAGAGGAGGCTTTCCTTCAACCACAATATGTGTTCATAAAGAGACACTGCACAAAATATGATGCCAACAATAGCCCTCTTCATGGCACACAATGAAGAAATACCCACTGAACATTTCTGCCCCCATTAGGTCCTTCACATATGGATATGTGGACCTAGAAAAAAACGGAGGCATTTCTTAAACAACAAAGAATTTATTTGAGCCACTGCAGCCCAGGAAATGCTTCCAAGTTACCTTGCGAAGCGCCCTGAAGAACAAAAGAGAGGCTGGAGCTTTTAAAGAAAAAAGGATGAATAAGGACAGAGGGAGATTACAAAAGTTGTTTTTCAACTGCTACAATTGGTGTGATTGTATCTAAAGGGACTGGTTTTAACAGTTAAAAAGGCCACCTGTGGTGAGGGACCTTCCAGAGCTCAGCAGGAAGCAGATACTTTGGTTGTTCAGCCAGGAAATTGTGACCTTCATCCAAGGCCTGCCTTAGGTTCAAGCTAAAATGGCCTCCTGGCTCCACTTTAGATTCTTTGATTAACCTGTTGTCATTTTCCTTCATCACATCCGAACACTGATTTCTGTCACACCTTGAATATAAAAAGCAATAATGAATATGAAGTTTCATGTACACTCAAGTAAGATATTTCTCCTCTTTACAGTCACATATTTCTTATGAATTGAAATACAATATCCCACATATAACTAGTTAGTTTTCTTTGAGCAACAGATTTATTATTCATTTACTAAAAAACATGTTTAGCACAAAGATATGCTATCTAGAAAGATAAAGCATAACACTTTTTCTATTTTCACTGCTTTTTGAAAAAGAGACTTTTTCCACTTGTAGAACTATATAAACACAGACATGAAAAACACCAACATCAAATTTTTAAAAAATTGGCAAGCACATTTGGGCTTAATAAAAATAAAATTTAAACTGGCAATTTTGAAAACACTGTATACTATGAGATGTGTACATGTTTCTTCTGGAAAAATCTTCATGTTGGTTCCAAATGAATATTATCAATTAGAGTAATTGAAAGGCAATGAATATTTAAACCTAGTTGTATCAAGTAGAAACAATAACTTTCCAGATGTAGAAAGAACTGAGCACTTAAGACTGACAGGCATTCTTATCTGATTCAAAAATTAACTCTAGGTGCTCAAAAGTCAACTCTCCAGGTGCACTGGGAGCAGTCTTATTCATTGGATTAACAATAGCTCATATTAGAAGTGATGAAATTTTCAGTTGTCTTAGGTTGCTATTACTATCACTATATCTTAAAGTTTTTGAGTCTAGCTTTTTACAGTATGTAAATAAGACTAGTTTTTTTTTTTCCTTATCTCCGTGATAGCCCTTCAAAAGATACAAACTTGAAAGGGTAGAAGAGCAAGGAAAAGAGTAACAAAAGGACCAATACGTGGAGGAGAGAGATAAATGCATAAAATAACTTAGCTCAACTAGCATTCATTATTATTCAAATAACATCCTACCAGCTTACAAAGACAGAAGGGGGCCATGAGGGCTTTCCTGTATGAACTTCAAATCTAGGCAGGGAGACAATAAGTTCTATGTATGTTATTCAGTAACAAAAGAATACAATTTCCAAGGTGAAGCAATAGGCACGATAGTAAATGCCAAATAGCTGAGAAAGTCTGATGTCCTAAAAGAGGCTCCAAAAAGGAAAGTATATGTGATCCCATGCCAAGGGAGGTATAGGATTTGTCACAGAAACCCCAGACAGGACAATAGCATAGAATAACCTGAGTGGAAATGATTAGGCTGCCAAGAAGCCAGGAATAACTCAGAGAAGATCTAAAGAGGAAGAGCAATACACAAGGCTCACAAGTTAACGGAGGGCCTTGAATAGAGATCAGAGGCATAGGAGTCTGATTCTAGAGCTCCTAGGAAGCCATGTAGGTTTTTGAACTGGAAAGTAGCTTCAGAAATAAGATGTTGTGCTTCCATTATGTTAAAACAATCTGCTGGGTTGAATGAAAATTTGATCAAGCTCTTGTTCGCATGTACATAGTTTGATCTGGCCTTCACACTGGAGGTATGATGATTGACATGCAATATGATTCATATGTTTACATGGTACAAAGTTAGATTTAAAAAAATTATCATCTAATAGTCTTACCTTTTAATAAACATATGAAGCATTTATACTTCACTCTGCTGAGATTTTTACAAATATGTTTCCTTAAAATTATTTATAAATTATTAAAATTTATTTATCAACTACATAAATGCACATAGCATTGTGGACTGAATTGTGTTCCTCCAAAATTCATTGAAACCCTAACCCCCGGTGTATCTGATCTTGACTTTTTCAGCCTTCAGAACTGTGAGAAATTGAGGCCCAGCATGGTGGTTCACACCTTTAATCCCGACACTTTGGAAGTTCGCAGTGGGATGATCGCTTGAACCCAAGAGTTTGACACTAGCCTGGCAACAAGGTGAGTCCCCATCTCAAAAAAAAATTCTATGAGAAATGAATTCCTGTTGTTTAAGCTCTCCAGTCTATGGCATTACGTTATGACAGCCAGAGCGGACTAACATACATTGCAGCATTATAAACTATCTCAGACACTTCACTGATCCTTTCTCTCCACGGAATTCTCTAAATTTTCCTAGCTTTACCTTAAAAGTAGGTGGCAGGCAAGGGGAACATGAACTAATGGCTATTGAATGTTAAGTTAGCATCTGTTAGATGCTGTATACATATTATTGAATTTAATCCTGGCAGGCATATGTGACACAGTGATCTATAGGAAATGTTTCAATACAACTTTATTGAAAACAAGTGATAGAAAATGTGCACATTTTATAATCCACAATTAAATGTCTTCTAAATAGTATACACATATAACTAATTTATAACTGTTAACCACAGTGGACAGTGAAAATAAAACACTCCTTGATAACTTTTCTGAAGGATAATCAATAATTTATTTCTCTTTAATTGTCACAATTACCACAATTATCTAGCTACATGACCAATGTCACTACATATCACAGGAAGATTGTCCACCTACACTTTACGGAGACAAAGACAATGGCCATTTATGAGTTAAATGTACAATGGGATGTTAACACCATTTATGAGTTAAATGTACAATGGGATGTTAAAAAGCAGTGGCTTTTATGTGCAAGACAAGATATGGCACATGATTTATTATGAACAGGTTTGATTTATAACATATTATGCCAGGAAACAAGCATAGAAATGTTTTGGCATTGAGTTGTTATTAAAGTAGAAAATAAGTAAACTAGAGAAATAAATCCAGATTTTCACTTACATTAGATACATTAAAGTAGGAAATTAGTTGGCTCCTCAGCATTTTTGTGCAAGTTTTTTTTGTTTTCTCTCCTTTTGTTTTTGATTTTTTTTTATAAATGAGTAATATGAATATATCACAAGTAAAAGAATGATCTCAGCCAAAAAGAAGGTACCAGTATATGAAAAACAAATGAAAAATTACCAGGTATTTTTTTGCTTACAAAAAATTTAAACTATAAAGAGTCACAAAAAATATATAAAAACGCCACATTGAACGAGGCAATCATACTCTACCGAAACTGGTAGCATCCTCTTAAAATCAGTCGCATGCATTCCGATCATTCGGTCATACCGTGGTCACCGACAAGAAGGCATTATGGACTCTCGTGCCATCCGGAGACTTGGCCCCATGGGTCATCAATTCTTGGATTGTCATCCAGTTGTCCAAAATTTTCTTGTTTCTCTTTTTCATCATCTTTTTGTGACTCAGTTCAATGATACTGATCTCCTTCTTGCCCTCGCTGCCACTCTGAGGGCTCTCCTTGAGACACTCTAACCGGCTCCGCATCATGAATTCTCGGCGACGGCGCTGCTCTTTGGCCCTAACCAGGTGCTGCTTTCTCTCCTCTTTGCTCCAGTAGCGCCCCATTTTCATCTCACTCATGGTGTCATCATCTGTGGTCATGCCACTCCGCTCCTCCTTGATCTTTAAGGCACGTTCCTTCAGGATGCGGTCTCGCACGGGTCTCTTTGTGATGTACCGTGTCCCATCGCTCCTAATTTTCACCTTCCATTCCATCTTGGGCTCTGCACACTTCTGAGACTCCTTGCACATGCTTACCAAGCTGAGCTGACTCTGAGCATACTCGACTGCAGATTTCTGTTGGATTAACTGCATGTAGCTTTGATAATGCCGGGCATGGGCTGGGATGTTCGCATATCTATATGAGGAGCTGTGGTAAGGAGAGAGGTAAGGGATGTGTTCGCTGACTGCCTTCTCTTGGTCAGGAAGCTTGCTGCCTTCCAAAATCTTCTCCTTGCTTTCAGCACTACAACCTTGCTCTGTGGTTTTCGCTTTGGTGGAGGTCGACTCTTTACTGCTCTGTCCAGAAGAGGACTGGTTGGCTGCCATTGTGCTTCCCACGTTTTTCTTATTGGTGAGGTTGATCATCCTTGGAAGGGAACTGTCAGGGGAACGGTCTACAGCGAGCGGAGTACTTCTGCAGCTTTCAGCTGTGTTGTAAGCACTAGAACTGTCCTTGTCAGACTTTTCTGGATGTTCCATGATGTCATCCAGCTTTCCCCTTTGCATGTCTATGCTGGTGTTATAATTCCGGAATCCTCCATCATGCAATGTCCAGATGTCTCCATACTGGTCTGTCACTTTCTGGAGCCTGTGAGCCTGCATGATATTCTGACACTCTAGCTCAATGTTTCTCAGCTCTTCATTAAGCAGCTGTAGCTCATGCTCCACTCCCTCTTGCTCCCCTTGATTGCATTCAATTGTGCTGCTTGAGTAATATAGGTCATACTCTCCATGATTTCGAATCTTGCATTTGAGCTCCAAGAGCTGCCTGAATCTTTCACAGTCCTCTTCTTGGTTGCCAATGCTGTCTGAGTCAATGTATTCACCAGACACGAGGCTCTCATTGTACTGAAGTTCAGCGCTTCCTAGAGTGTCTTGACTCTGCCCCAGTTCTCTCTTGCTCTTAAAGGATGTGCTGTTGGGGTCCTCGGCTGCGTTCTCCTGCTCTGAGCTCTCGTCATTTCGCAAGCTTTCATCTGTGCGTCCTACTCCACTGTCCTTCTCGTGGTTGTTGGATGAGGATGTTGCAGTGTCTGTTGTGCCTTCTTCTTCCTCTTGCTTTTTTGGCTAAAAAAATAACATTGAAAGAACAAAGAAAGTTATTTTGAAAAACACTGATGATTAAAAATCTTGCTTGAAAACCAGTGCTTCTTGGCCAAAGCTGCATCTCCTAGAACGTTGCTCTAATTTTAGTGTCCATCACAATTTTAGAAATAAAAATTAGCTAATGGCAGCTTTTTATACAATGAAATAAAACAAAAGCTGCTCGAATATGGCTATGATATTCACTTGGATATAAATAAGACAGGATGCATTCAAATATCTTTAGGTTTTCTCTTACTTGGGAAACTCAGGGTGAATGTGTATAAGCAAAGTGACTGTATGAATTTCTGAGGTGATAATATGCAAAAGAATAAGACAGAATGTCTAAATGGTCTTCAGCAATATGGAAACCTGAAGTTCAGAAGCCACAATTACGTTATGTTTTTCACTTCAAGTACAGAGGAAACTTCACAGACTTAGTAAGATGCTGACAACGGGTAAGCCAAACATCACAGAGTTTGAGGACTAAGTTAACATTATGCACTGGAGCCTAGGACATTCCTATACATAGGTGAGGATGCTCAATCTCACATGGATTCAGATTATTAGTGACCGATTCAGGTTATTAATGACAAGGCAAAGCTTCCTCTTCCAGTGCCAGAATTTCTTATATGTCCAGGACGCCATGCTCCTGAATAAATGTGCTCTGACCTCAGTGCACTCTAATTCATGTTTCTTAAAGGCAACAATGTCTCATTTGCATTGTATAAGATTTTCTACTCTTAACCAGGGATTTTTTTTTTTTAAGATAAGTAAAAATTCAATCCCATGAAAATTTGAACAGCACTGATTGCCAGACATGGGCATAATATCAAAAAATTTTTGACACGTATGTCATATATATGTATATATATGCATGCATGTTTAGTGTGTGTGCGTGTGTGTGTGTGTGTGTGTGTGTGTGAGAGAGAGGGAGAGGGAGAGTTAGAAGAGAGACATACACCCTGGTAATTTTTGGTTTTCATGTAAAACAATTAACTGTAGCTATCCTAATAAGATGGCATGTGTAGTTCTTTCTCTGTGAATATGGTAAAGTTACTTTCACCTCTATCAGTGATCACATGATAATCTATAAGGCAGTTTCCAGATTATGCCTGCCTTATGCCTCAGTTTATTATGTGTGTGTGTGTGTGTGTGTGTGTGTGTGTGTGTGTGTGTGTAGCCATCCCTCTAGCAGTTGTAATTACATAATTAAATATAATCAAGTCAACAGCTATTGCTAAAGAAGGATGGAACAAATGATAAAAAATATTCTAAAAGAAGTCTAAAAAGGTCTAGAAAATTGTTATTTTCTTCTACATAAGTAATGGCAGGAAAAAAAAAGTAACGAATTGAAGAGGAGAGAACATAACCATGTATCAGGTTATTTCATGACTCTCAGTCTTTCAATGGAATATGTTCATTCATTTGTTGAAAACATACTGAGATTGATCTTAAATATCTTACTGATAAAAAAATTATAAGGAAGTAACTGTAACTAACAATGGAAAGCTTGTTACATCCCTAGATAAGGTGACAATTGTATTTAATATGGCAATGTCTGCATACTACACCATATAACTCTCAAAGGATGTTCTTGATACTGGGCATTTGATTTTATATTTCATGTTATTTATAATTTTATTTTTCTAATAGCTTGTCATGAGCTGAAAAATACAAGAAGACTAGTTTTTTAAAATTTTACATGCAGGTCAGATAATACAGACAAATTATGCTATGGGAGATGTTGCACAATGTAACACCAGTTATAAGACCAAGGATACTAGGTAAAATGAAACTTTCCATAAAGTAGATTCACATATGGATATGTATTTTTTCAGTTGAATTTCCCTTTTCCTTTGTTACTGGTCTAATGAACAACTGTGAAAATATGAAGAGTTTTTCATTCTTATACCTGGAATTCCTAGTTTCTAAGGTAATGCTGCTCTATCATTTATCATTTCCCTATGGAAATATTATAGCGACAGGCAATGTTTCTACCTAGACATTTCTAATGTAGTATTATTGTTTATAAGAGCAAAGGACTTTTAAAGGTTTTTGTACTTCTCATCATTTTTTAGTCTCATGGTGAAGAAAAATTTCCACACAATGAGAATCTAACCTCAGGGACATCTAGTGTTACCTCACAAGACCTAACATTTGTATTACCTCTGATGAGTAGGCAGCATTTGACACCATATCACTTCACCTGGACAGGATTTCTCCCTGCTTTCTTTATTCCAACATCCTCCTGTCAGTTCAGTATCAGGTCACATTTTGTATGTAAGAAAAAAAAGCTTGGAGCAAGGACTTTCTTGCTTGTAACCAGCAGCTGCCACCAAAAATATCTTTTTATGTGGCCAGTGTTGAAGTTATACATGCAAATTTTAATCTGTCCTATCTATATTGAAAGGCAATCACCACAGTAGCAATAGTGCTTGTGAGTATGAACTTCTGTTTGTGGAGTGGCCAAAGAGCATCCATGATGAGCACATGAGTGTATCACATGTGACTATGTTGATGCTATAGTGTGCAATCTAATTATTTATTTAGTATGTGGACTTGTACACACACATACACATTTCTGTTATGGGATGTTAGCAAGCTGAGTATTTCATTATTCATCTTTGTAAAGTGATAGAATGTTTGTGCTGTATGTTTCTAAACCTGTCAAGATTTTCAAATAAATTGTCATCTTTTAGGATGTGTTAAGAATTAATGCTAACGCCAGGCACAGTGGCTCAAGCCTGTAATCTCAGCACTTTGGAAGGCTGAGGCTGGTGGACCACTTAAGGTCAGGAGTTTGAGACCAGCCTGGTCAACATGGTGAAACCCTGTCTCTACTAAAAATATAAAAATTAGCTGAGTGTGGTGGCATACACCTGTAGTCCCAGCTACTCAGGAGTCTGAGGGAGGAGAATCACTTGAGCCCGGGAGGGAGAGGTTGCAGTGAGCTGAGATCATGCCACTGCACTCCAGCCTGGGTGACAGAGCAAGACTATCTTTACAAAAAAAAAAAAGAATTAATGTTGAGAACAGGAAGATAATTGAATCATTAAAGTGAAAACAAAATTATATTTTTGTTTTCAAAAATATAATTTTTGAAATGGCAGATAAATGACATGAATGTAACATAACAAATCTAGAATATATTGAACTTGTTTTTATAAAATGGGAAAATGACAATAAAAATAATGAAAAGAATCTTAAGACTCACTTCACCACAAGCCACACTGTGATCTTTTACTAGTTACGAATCCATTAAGGGCAGCAATGTTTCTACTCATTTTTCTTTGTATTCTCAGTTTCAAGTGTGGTGCTTGAAACATATTAGGAGTTCTAAATTTTTAGTTGAATGCAAATGTGACCTTAAGGAAAAATGATGTCAATAATCTCAAATTATACTATCAGAAATGTTGCACAAATTATGCCATGGGAAATGTGTCAACAGCAGCTCTAAGACCAAGGATAATATCTATGATTACTCAGAATATCCAGGTGTAATGCCATCCAGTACACAAATAAAACTGATGGCTTACATCATGTCTTCTTTATCCTATGGTGATAGCCTAAGTGTTCAAATAGATACATTAATATTTTATTATTATTTTTTCACTGGGAAATTCAGGGTTTATTTGTTTGCATTTTAATGGCAATCAAGTGGGTGATAGCTTAAGGGGGAGATTAGATCAGTCATAGGAAATAAAGAAGCAAGTGTCTTCTTTGAATATGTAAAGTATAGTGGGTATGAACATGTGATCAACATGATTGTTAAATGGGTGACTTGGCAGAATGCTGGGGTCATAGGGAAGAATTATACCTGCTAAAATCAGAAAAAATGCACAGATTATAGTATGGCTGAAGCTGCTAAAGAGATCTTGCATGCCATTTTTTTTTAAATTAGCACAGCAGGTTGACTATAGTCAGTAATAACTTAATTGTACATTTAAAAATAACTAAAAGAGTATTATCAGATTATATGTAATACAAAGGATAAATGGTTGAGGGATCGATACCCCATTCTTTATGATGTAATTATTTCATTTTCCATGTCTGTATGAAAGCATCTTGTGTACCTCATAAATATATACACCTACTAGGTACCCACAAATATTAAACATTAATATTTTAAAGTAAAAAAATTACTTGTTGGGGAGGTTACCTCAGTTTGTTTTCAGCTGGCATATTGAGAAGTTACACACATTTTTTACCACTGACTTTCTGCAATTAGTTTAAAGTAGTACCTAGGTCAACATTTGAATACTGCTGTACTGTATTAACTGTGGTCCCTGAGCTTCCCAAACTGGAAATATTCTTAATGGAAAAGCATGTTATTGATTCCCTCTGCTTCATTTGAGATGATTGTTTGCTCTACAAAATTACCATGATAGGGATGTTTGATTAAACCCTTTGATTTTGTTTTCATCTCCATTTATGGTTACACATTAAAAAAAGAACAAGCAACATCTCAAATGATGTAGTTCAAATTGTTGGCCCTACCTGCTCCACCTCATTGGCAGTGGGTTGCATTGCTTCATTATGCTCTTCTTCCAACATCTCCAAGTTTAACTCCTCTAAGAATTCATTCCTTTCATCTTCCAGCCAGCCTTCATCCAGCTGCAAAAGAATACATTAGTACGTTATATTATGTTAGTGAGAACTCATGCTAAAATAGGGTAAACTTAAATGGCTGATGCCCCACGAGTTCCTTTTATCATAATGATTCTCTTCAGACTACCAGCCTCCCATAGTTCACCCCTCAGAAAGAAGAAAAGGTGATAAAAAAAAAAATTGGACTCAGGCCTTTTATCCTTTCCTGAAACAGGGCTACAGATTTTCTCTCGTAACCAAGTAAATCTCACAGCACAGAACATTACCTTCTTTCAAAATGCATGAAAAGCATCCTGCATAATCCACAGCTGTCATGCTCATTACCTCCAACAGTCCTGTGTTAAAAGGACTGCCATGCTACTAACAGGACTATGAGACAATTGGGCTTTTTTTCTTTAACAGCCCCCAATGAGACTGCACACAAAGTGCCCCCCATACACTCATGCTATCCTCATCCGGCTTTTTCTTTTTGGGTGGGCTCCCATGTTAGCAAGATGGCTGTTTGCCACAAAAGAGTCTACAGATAACATTTATTTTATCTGTAAAGAGAGAAAAAAGATTCTAAGTCTCAAAAAAAAGAAAAGAAAAGGAAAGAAAAGCAACATTACTCCGTATCTATTTCAATTCATTTTCAGGCCCAATTTTATAGGAAGAACACCACAGTGGATGTGACAGTTAAGGGTGGTGAAGTGGTGTGGGCCATGCAGGGTTTTGTTTACGGTTGCTGAAAACAAGTATTCTTGTAGAATTCTTAACACAAATTAAACTGAGCAAATCCCTTTGGCTTTTCAATACAAAGTGAAGTGGAAAACTGGTGGTTCCCTGGCTAATATGATCAGTGTTGACAGTTAGTACAGATAATTTGCCTCAAAGTGGATTTTTAGAGCTGGATTACGTAAATTAGCTGTCTGTGCTGATTAAATTAACAGGATTATTGTCAAAACTCTGCATCACCCTGTGCTACAAAGAAACGGCAGCATTCTAGTGGACAACAGTTTGAGATATTTTGACTACCAATGAACTGGCAAAGTAAGTTTTTAAACATAACTGAACTTCTACAGCTTAAAAATAAACCAGAAAGGACATTAAACTGCAGCAAAAGAGGCATTAGCATACATGTATCATCTTTATTTACATGCAGGAAAATCATAGATTTCATGATATCTATTAAAGGCCATGTAGAACTTAAATGACTTCAAATTTAACTGGGGCCCAAAACACAGGCACATTTGTTCACCCTCATTTATCTTAATGTGGCCTGAATAAGTTGATCAAATTCCTATGACCTTGATATGCAGATGAGCTATGATAATTATGCCAACTAAAAATGTAAATTCAGTCCAATTTGTAATTGTTCAAGTTTTACATTCTTTAATCTTTTTCAAGTATCATAAAGCTGCAAATGCCAGACCTCATACAGAATTACTTAAAATGAGGAATCCTCACTTGTCACCAACACATCAGGAATTTTTCTTTAATCAGGTCAAAATAAAGTACCTTCTAACACTGACACAGTGAATGATGAAACAGAGTATTTTGAGGATTAAATGAAGTGGTGGGGAAAATAGAAAATGGTCAAAATTAA
Source organism: Cebus imitator (assembly GCF_001604975.1). Lineage (NCBI taxonomy): Eukaryota > Metazoa > Chordata > Mammalia > Primates > Cebidae > Cebus > Cebus imitator. Next base: position 15,405,706 of record NW_016107317.1, read on the forward strand.
TGATTCCCTGTAACTCTTATTGAGTAACCCCATAGATTCCTGACTTGCCAGCTGTAGTCATTACATATCTATTTTGATAAGGCTTTCTTTTTGGCTGGAGGTGCACACAGCACAATTAGCAAAGGCAGATTCTTCTTGCTCACTTCCTTCCTCTCTCCTATTTCCCCCTTTCTACCTCGATGTGCATTCACTACAGTCTGAGTCTAACGCAGTGGCAGAGACGAACATCTCCCTTGAGCTGAGTTGCAGGAAAAGAGGGATTGTCATTGCTAAAGAGTGAGGATCTGTCTGCACCAAAGGGGGCCACATGTGGTATCTCAGAGAAAGGAACAACCTGCACTGTCTCAAAGGTAGTGGCTACAAGCTCTTATGAAAATCCTTTCTGCTCCAGTGTCCTGAGGGAAATAGGACAGAAAAGCAATATCTCTAATGGTCTCAGGAAGAAAATGGGCAGAAAATGAAAGAGAGTTGACAGGAAATGAGGAAAATGAGTTATTTAAAAATATTGCACAAATGCACAATACTGCCCCCAGCAACTCTGTACATCATTTCCAAGAACCTAGAGAGCACTTGAAATATTAAAAATAAAAAAAGCTAGAAAAAGCACACAAAAAGCTTCCACATTCTCCGTGTATAAAATACACATGCAAAATAAATAAATAAATAATGAGATAACTTGAGTTCAATGGAAAAATATGGGTAATAAAAGTCAAGAGTTTTTAGTGTGTTTTTTTTTTTTTTGTCACTTCATAGCATGTGCTGATTAAATTACATTTTTAAAGAATCGAATTAAAATGTATTTCTTTTTCTGATTTCTCTGGAAATCTGTTTTCGTTTTTTTTTTTCTGTAGGTAATTAGCTTCCTTCTGGTGGCATGAGGCTTCTTCAGGATCAAGGGGCTAAGGCAGATCCTAATTTTGACAGGCAGGATGGCATCCTATGGAGTCAGACAACCATCTTTTATCAAGTGTGGAAAGGGAAGTCTCATTTGAAAATTCATCCTTTGGCACTGACTTCTGGGGGAAAAGGTTAGGAATGTAGCCAGATATTCAAATTTTCCACTGGTTTTACCCAGCGTATATATTCCATCAAAGATTAACAGAATCTCGTCTTATGTCATTAATTTCTACTATTTCTACAGCCCATTATGGCCTCTATGTGGCATAGTGTAAGGAAATGCTTTAGTTCTAAATTAATGAGGTTCTCTAGCAGTTACATGGAATGGGCAGGGAAACCACATTATAACATAAAACTATCATCTTCTCTACTATAGAGATGGCAACTGAGTTCTCTTCAATTTATCATAAATTTCACTAATATGCATTTAGCCCCTTTATTATGTTCTTTTTTCCCATTTATTTTATTGCATTTTAGGTTTTGGGGTACATGTGAAGAACATGCAAGATTGTTGCATAGGTACACATGTGGCAGTGTGATTTGCCGCCTTCCTCCCCATCGCCTATATCTGGCATCTCTCCCCCTGCTATCTCTCCCCAACTCCCCAACCCCCACCATCCCTCCCCTATTTCCCCCCAGGTGACCCCAGTGTGTAGTGCTCCCCTCCCTGTGTCCATGTGTTCTCATTGTTCGACACCCGCCTATGAGTGAGAACATGCGGTGTTTGATCTTCTGCTCTTCTGTCAGTTTGTGTTCTTTTTTAAAGAAAATGGGAGCAGTGAGATAACTAGTTTGAGCAATTTCCAGATAATTGGTATAATTTCATATGTATTCAAAAATTCATTCCCACATAGGCAGTGTGGGGGTTGTGTGGACTTGTTTCCCCACTCCTAAGACCTCAGGTGTGTAACTTTACTCTGCCCCAGGCTATGGCAGACTTTATGGGAACCATTTAGAATGGGCAAGGGCATAAAGGAAATATATGTGGAAAAGGTGATCTTTTATAACCACTATATTCAAGTCAGGATTCAGTCTGACACTGAAATATACTTACTCAATGTAATTTATAGATAGTATGTAGTTACTGAGTCTGAAAAATATCAGATCAATAACCGAGGAGACAAATGGTGATATAACTAACTTGACTCAAACGACTGACAGAGGGATAGACTGGTGACAACAGTCTATTTGTCCTTTCTGCTGTGTGGTGGGATATAAAGAGTATATAAAATGAAGCCCCAGTAGTACTTTTCTTCCACCATTATCTTTCCTTTACTTTCATGACATCTTCCTCTGTAAAGATTTTAAAAATTCATTTAGAAGCTATCAGTTTGTTTTTGACTGGACAATAGTTTTGGTCACACTAAACTTGGAAAAAAAATTCATTTAATATACATGGAACCAGACTGTGCTATACAAGACATTTTAATTGATAAAGTTATTCTAAAAAGATTGAAGTTGATGGGCTAGTGCTTCTCTCGTGGATATTCTTCCAGGATACCTTCATATGCCAGTTAAGTATTTTCAGATGGAAACCTAAAGCAAGGATCCACACAGAATTAAAAGGTTCCACACAGCCATTTATTCATTTGTGTAACTATTTAAATAACTGGCAAATTGAAGGAGAGACTGTGATTCAATTTTATATGCTTTTCCCCCCTTAAAAGGGATATTTAGCTGCCATCCTATGGAGCAATATAAGGAAGTCTTTAATTATAATTTTTTTGATAAGTTAGGAAAGATCAGTCTTTATTGTATTTTGTACCTTAATTGGTTTCATATGTATTTTTAAAATTCACTCCCACATAGGCAATGTGGTGGGTTATGTGGGGCGAGATAACCATGATATTGATTTGATAGAGAATAGCAGATAATGAATATAAATTCATTCACAAATTTATTCTCAGCGAATTCAATGAATATACAGTTCAGTCTCAAGACTTTTGATCTCTGTTCTGACCTGAATCTCTGGCCTTGCAACAAGCAGCACGATTCTCTTACACTCATCGTTAGACAGCAAGGCCACTGCTTCTTCTCGATTCTGGACATCTTCCCCATTTATCTAGAAAACAAATGAGAGTGGCATATTAGTTTCCATTTCCACAATGCTGCACACAATAAATGGCAAATATCAGCTCATTTATGGTAAATGTATGGACAATGAAGCTCACACAATGGGCTCATCTTCAGCCCCTCAGCACAAAGTGCCTTCACTCAATTACGCGCTTACTGTAAGAGCCATATCGATCCCTGAAGGATGGCGGACATCAGAGGAAGCAGTTATGTTCATAAATGTCCAACCTGTGCCCTGGCAACATACATCTAGCAACACAATTAACCAGCCCCTGACAGGTGACGTTCATCTTTCTTCGCTCAGAGTAATGGAAGTGTCACTCTGAGATAATAGTGCTGGGGAAGAAGGACTGGCAATACCACGACTGAAATCCGTCATCCTGCACGCTCACCGTGAGCCAATTAGAGAGCTGCAGTATTATCTCTCACCAGGCAAGGCTCGCAGGCCACTGCTGATTACATTTTCATTTAATCATTTCATATTTGTGTGGCGGTCTGACTCAGTTGCTCAAACATCATCGTCAGGATAAATCTCAGTGTTTACCTGATCAAAATAAAGTAACATTCTCATCAATACTGCACTTTCCTTCTAATATTTATCCATTTCCTAAAACAACAAAACTAATGAAATACCTTCAGACTCATCTCTTAAATACTTATTTTTTTAAAAAAATTATCATAGCGTAACATTGAATTTTTAAAATGATGAGTGAAAGAAACCAAGCTAGAGTAAACTTTTGATTATATGTAAGAGATTCCAGTGGCATGAGAAATATCTTTTTACCTTTTCTAAGTTCTAAAGAGTAAATAAGATTTGTAAAGTTTTTTAAACTACATTTTTATGTGCAAAAACATTTAGCTCTTAATTAACAAAACTTTTTCCTTTGGATAGTTAATAATTATTTTCTTTTATTGATTACTCGAATCCATAGAGACAATAAGATTTTTGATCCATATATGTAATCAAATAATGAGGAAAGAAATTCTAACTAAAGAGGTCAAGTAATTCTGTCTAAAATAGTATTACTTGAACAAGTTAAACAGATGGAACATGTGGCTGCACTGACCATTCTTTTTTCAATAATTAATCTAATGTCTTTCGCTAAGGACTTCCGCTTAAAAGCACAGAGAGACTATTGAGGCTTTCTCCTCGTAGGTCTCTGGGTTTCTGGCTGATGCATAAGGGTAGCGGTAATTATCTAAAAACAAGCCCAAAAATCTCAACTTTGGACCACAATAACTAATACTTATTCCTACACTCTTATATGTATTTAGTGCAAGGAAAGCAGGCAATAATAGTAAAAAAAATCATATGGGCAAAAGCTGTGTTTTCTTACTCCAATCACTGTCATTTCTGACTTGTATACATAGAAAGGAAATTCAGTGGTTATAAGTTTCATGTGCATTCCCCATTTGTTTTTGCAATTCACAAATAAAATTCATCAAATTAGGAAATAGAAACTGATTCTACAATGGAAAATAATGACTGGAAAGGATATGCTGTGGTTTGTTATAAATACATCTGAAAAAGCATGTGTGTACTGACTCCAAGGCCTTTTTTCTCAAATGAAGATAAATTGGCAGTGGTGGATTCCACTGTACCTCCCCTGCCCTCTATTAGGTGCAGTTTTAAAATAATACTTTACAGTATTTACTCTATTTGCACTTTGAGGGCTTATGTCTGTTTCATAGCAATTCTTAGTAATATATTGGCAATGCATCTATTTGTCTGTCAAACATGGACCTGTTTATCCATCTCCTCTCCCCTACAGGCACATCTGATCCTAAGAGAATTGAATTGGGTGATCTCACACAGCTTATCTTCATCTTTTCTATTTGAAATATACTTCTCACTTCTTTTTTTCCTGGTTTCCACTCAACTACATATATACTTCCTCATTCTTCATCTAAATTTCACTTATCATTAATCTAAATACTCATTCATGTTAGTCTAATGCTGCTATTATGTTTGCTATCTTGAAATGCATATAATAATCGTGCCTTTCTCAGAGGGTCTTTATGAGGATTACATAAGTCGATATATGTAAAAATCTTAAATAGTGCCTGGTACATAGAAAGTCTTCAATGTTGGCACATATTACTGTTGATGCTGTTGTTACTGTTATTACTATCATCATTTATATTTTAATCCTTAGTAAAGAAAAGACTCTTCATGCTAGATAAAGCAAATAGAGTGAAATTTATGGAAAGTTATTAAATGCTTAGTAATAAACACGATTTTATTTTACAAGGTATCTACCACCTACGTATTTCTAACTCTTAGAGGACTATCAGGAAACAATGTGGTTGTTTGCCTTTTAGTTTCTTTATAGTTGGTATTCATCTCTCTCCCCTGAGAACTCATTATGACCAGAGCTATGGTCTCTGGTCCTGACAATAATTAGTTCTTATTTGGGGGCAACAGATCATTTCTTGCCGAAACACTTCAGGATAATACTTGGGATAAAATCACTACCACAGAAATGTGGCATTAAAATGTAATTTATTGTATCTTTTTGAAAATAAGTGCCACACTTTAGCCAACTGGTTGGTAGATGCTATTGTACTCAGGACATTAGTTTTATACCCAGACTGTTACTGGGGCAAGAAAGGTAGCCGTGGGTTTCGGCAAAGATACCTCTCAAGGAATGAAAAGATTTGAGGAACAGAATCAGATAGAGCTTTCAACCTTCAGTTGCTCTTGCTTCTGAAATAATGGCTTATAGTTACAGGATTGTTTGTGAGAATGCAGCCTGCTGTGCTGGGAGAATACCAGGCAGACATGAAAGTGGAGGACCCAGTAATAAGGGAAGGAGACAGATGAGTAGTCATGTCACATGGCTTAATGGAACACTTCCACTTTAAGAAAGCAGAGGGAAAGAGAACCAAGAGAAAGATAGCAGGTAAGTTTTGTTAACATAACAGTCTCACTTTCTGTACATGGCCATATGTAAATGTTAGTTTCAAAATGGATATTGCCTTGGCTAAGAAGATATCTGTGGTACTTAGGTGGAGAGATCAGTCAAATCTCACTTTAGGCCCATCTCCTATATGTGTTTATGAGTGTGTTTGTGTGTGTGTGTGTAAAGTCCTAAAAGCTTAGAAATGAGATGTAATATAGCTTTTCTCTTTAACATACTAGTATCTAGTTTTTTTTTCTATTATTGTAACAGTCATAGGTGGGCAACTCAAATTCTTGACATCCAACCATCAATGGAATTTCTTAGGAAAACCCAAGAATCTTAGGCAATAAGAAAAGATTTATTTCATATGTGTTTATATTTTAGTATGGTGACAAAGGAGGTGATCAAAGTATAGAGACATAGATGTGGAAAGAACAGAAATAGAGGGGAAATATCCAAAGGGAATAAAATAAAAGAATAAGAGAACCAGGGTATTAGTTTATTCTCATGCTGCTATGAAGAAATACCTGAGATTAGGTAATTTATAAAGAAAAGAGGATTAATTGGCTTACAGTTCTGCATGTCTGGGGAAGCCTCAGGAAACTTACAATCATGGGGGAAGGCACCTCTTCACAGGTGGCAGGAGAGAGAATGAGTGCCGAACAAAGGGGGAAAAGCCCCTTATAAAACCATCAGATCTTGTGAGAACTCACTCACTAACAGCATGGGAGTAACCGCCCCCCTGATTCAATTACCCACCACTGGCCCCCCTTCCCCCACCATGGCACATAGGGATTATGGGAACTACAATTCAAGATGAGATTTGGGTGGGTATATAGCCAAATCATATCAACCAGTTTATGTGTAGAACAGAGAAAAGAAGAGAAAGCTCATTAGAAGTCCTGTTGTTTCACTGTTTGAGTTCTTGCCAAGTGTTGTCAGGAAGTCATCCTTAGGAATGGGATTGAATTTTTGGCCAACATGAGATTAGGCTGCTTACATGGAATATTACAGGTTTACCATCCCAAGGAGAAAAGGAGAATACAGCATTCTCTTCTTGGAAACTCCTTGGAAAGCTGGTCACATGTGTGATCCTTCACTCTTGTTACCTGACTCAGAAATGCCATATTCAGTACTGCAATTTTATGAGAGAATGCCTCCAGATTAATTCCTGGAGATATATTTGATATAAGTTCCTGGCAATGACGCAGCAGATAGAACTACGAAGGAATGGAAAGGAAGAACTAACCTTGCAGAGAAAAAGCACAGGAGAACCACAACGATTCTCAGAAAGTTGGTTCATGGTTTCTCTTCTACACAATCCCCTTTGCATGAGAGCACATGTGTGTGTATGTGTATATGTGTGTGTAAGTGAGATGTGAGTGGGCACAGTCAGTCACCTACAGGTCCATGGTGTGCTACATTAAGAAGAGTTTGGCTACACAATGAGGGCAGGGACATTGACATACTTAAGTTAAATGAACAGAAAATTAAAATCACAATCGCCCAGAAGAGATTCATTAAAATAAAAGCCGTCTAAGAAACTTTAAGGATCAGAAGTAAATCCTCTGTTTTTCCTACTCTCATCTCTCTGGGAAAGGAGTCATTAATTGCTCATTACAGGGTATCCCATAATCTCCTCATCAACCATAAGGGAGCCATTTGTCTCTGGGTACAATTTTGTCAGAGAGTTTTACTTAATATAATTCATAATCACCCTTAAGACTCTTTGTTCCCTATGTGTGCAGACAGAATTGAATTCTAGATTTTTTACTGCGACATGTGTTGTGACATATTTGTCACAGAATATAAAGTAATCAGGCAGAAAACAGCACTTTATCATCCTGCTATTGTTTCCTTAGTGAACCTAGACCATTAAGGAATACTTTATTATATAGCAGGTATTTTCTGTAAAAAACTTACCTGCCCACAATATCACTAAGGATTTGGAAGTGCCATAACATATGGAAACAATGCACTTTATTTCTAGCCAACTATACCTACAGAACAAATGAATGAAGCTTTAATAACTATATTTGTGTATCTAACCTACGGAAGAGTGGTTAGCTGGGAACTAGGAAGGGAGCCAGGTACAGCAGGCGGTCTGGGATGTGGAATAGATGGCAAGAGGAAGAACTGCCAGCTGGCAACAGCAAAGGAGGAGTAAGAAAAATGACACAGTATAGACCGAATGCATCTGCAAATGTATCCAAATAAGGTCATTTCATGTTGGGGCACACATTTTCCAGATTTTCCAGTCACTGAGCATTTGACTCTATTACAGCATTGTGGGATGAATGCTGGGTGTAATGTGACTCTGAGCATCAAAATATTACATTAATCTCAGTATATTTAATTGGAGATGTTAACGAAGTGAACAATACATTTAAAATTATTTCAGAATTAAAAAAATAGTAAAACACTTTTGTAGCTTTTGTTATCTGGATGATACATGAAAAGGGTCCCTGTAATTTCTTAATGAACTGTAAGTAAAGCCTTTCAAAAGATGTTATTGATCTATCCTATCATTCTTTCCACTGAATACCCTGGTTTCATTCATTGATTTATTCATGTGTGTGTGTGAAAGATGACAAAAATGTGGTGATCGACAAGACTATGTCTTGGCTTCCTGGTCCACTTTTCCTTCCCCTATGTATGACACACATAGTTCATTTTGTTTACTATAGATCACTCTTTAGGGAGCTCACTGAAGGAGAAATTATATACTTGAGGTTTCCTGAAAACTAGTGAGACCCCAAATGATCATTAATTCACACTTTGTATTCTTTCCTAATTGGAGCCTTAACAGAAGGTCCATGGTAAAAAAGGAGCTCTGCACTTTCTAGCTAGAGGAAGAACAGGTGGTGAGGAAGTGGTGTGATTCCATGGGTGTTGTCCTGAACAAGGGAGAGAACTGCAGAAGGCTGGGCAGGACGTGTGCCCAGGCAGTGCAGGCACAGTGTTACCATGACAGTGTCATGCTGTACCGTGATCATCTGTGTATGCTGCTGTCTTCCTAAACAGAGACAGCGGGCTCCAAATGCTGGGACAACATCTTGTCTATTTTTGAAGACCTAGTTTTCAGATTCCAAAAGTGGGAATCCAAAGAAATGCTCTCCAGGGGTCTGTATCCAACAAGGAGAAATAGGAGCTCTGGAACTGTGGCAGTGATGTTTTAACAACTTATCACTCCCTGGATTTATCATTCAAGTCCTCCTCTCTGTTTCACTGTTGTGATCAGCAGTGAAACTCCACCTGAAGGACCTCTGTTTTTATTTTGGGGTTGATCTGCTGGTCGCAAGAGCAGGGGAGGTCTTCTCCCTGTAGCCATTCTTTCTTTCTTTCTTTTTTTTTTTTTTTTGATAGTGTCTTACTTTGTCATTTAGGCTGGAGTGGAGTGGCACCATCTTGGCTCACTGCAACCTCCGTATCTCCAGCTCAAGTGATTCTCCTGCCTCAGCCTTCTGACTAGGTGGGATTACAGGTACCTTCCACCATGCCTGGCTAATTTTTATATTTTTAGTGGAGACAGGGTTTCACCACATTGGCCAGGCTGGTCTCGAACTCCTGACTTCGTGATCTGCCCTCCTCAGCCTCCCAAAGTGCTGTGATTACAGGCATGAGCTACCGTTTAGACTTCCATATAGCAAAGGAACATTTAGATCCATGTTCACCTAACTTATTCTGGATAACTAACTTATTCTGGATAATAACTGCTGCTGCTAGTAGTCATAGCCATTAATATTTGTTTAGTACTTATGCATTGCGTTAAGCATATTGCATGCATAATCTCATTTCACCTTCACAACAATAATAGGTTATTATTACCATTTTTTAAAAATGAGGAAGTGAAGCTTAGGATAAGAGTAGGTTAGATGAGGTGTCAAGCAAATGGTGAAGCTGGAAGAGAAGTCATATTTGACTCCAGAGATTCTATCTGAACAATTAATTATTAGCTAATCACTCTTAATAAGTTATACCATCATTAACAAGTTTTAAATGATAGCTTTTTTGGGTTTTATCATTGTTAATATCCAAAAGCAAAGACAAATTATTTTCTCAACAGTTTACAAGAAACAAAATAATAACTGTTGGACAGACTGTGGGAAACTACAGGAAATAACACCACCACCTACTTGCAAAATACGATCCCCTTCTCGAATCCGGCCATCTTTGGCAGCAATGCTATTTGGATCTACCTGTAATAAAGAGGACATATATCTTCAGCCAGATATGAAACATTCCCTTAAGAACTTAAAAATATGGTTTTAAAATATATTTTGAAAATTTAAAAATATATTTTGAAAATATATTTTCAAAAAGCTGTTTTCAAATTCTGTTGATTTATGACAGTGTATGTCATATTTCTCTCCATCAAAGCTCACTGATTCTAAAAATATAAATGAGCTATTTTAGAATGAACAAGAATAAAATTGTGAGGACTATAGCAGAACTTAATCTGAAGATCATTTTTTCACCCTTCCTCCTCCTGTCCTCTATTTCTTCCTTCCTTTTTCCCCTCATTCTTTTTTTCACATTCATTCACTCATTTCTGTATCCCAACTGTCACACAGGATCTTCAGTTAACATAAGATGTTAATACTAGGACTCTCTGGATCCATGATATTTACTTTCTGTGAGATGATTTTAAATCCTGCCTTACTTGTCTTATCAAAGCTGACAGATATACTGTAAATCCATACTTATAAAGAGAATTATGTCTCATGAGAACATTAATTTATAAAGAAATTTACAACCTATGTTTCTCAAGAAACACATACACACACAAATCCAATCCATGCATTTAATTACTAAATACCATTTTACATATGGGGTAAAGTATATTAACTATAAACTATCTTAGAATGTATAGATATTTAAGACTCTGTCAGGAGCTTATCGGCATTTTAAGGCCAAACTTGAGTGACAACCTACAGTTCACTGGGGGCAATTTCATCTATCAGATTTCATGTGATGGCTTCAAACTTTATTTAAACTTGTTGCAGAAGAGCTTTTTTTTTTAAGCAAAGTATTTCAAGTGTAGCATGAGGTTGATCCATCCTATCCACATGCTAGATATTACTTTCTTATTAGGGGTGCCACCAATTGAGCCTTAAATCATCCTTCAAGAATAATAGGCATTATAATTACACGTAAGAGGTAAAAGGAAAACATTCCTTCCAAGTACATATGTTCGGATCCTGTGTCTTCTTTTCCTTCCCTGAAAGCTGCAGTTGCGATTCTGACATATTTAAATAGTAAACAGAGACTTACTAGAAGGAAGTGAGGGATTAATCATGGACTGTATCCCATTTAAAAGCCATTCACAATCTAAAACCTTGTCTTTAGAACTGTAATCAAACTAATATTAAACTTCTCCCTTCCTACCTCTGTACATATTACAAAAGATAATTCCGCAGATGTTTCCTTATACTTCCTCACCCTAATCAGGGGAATTATCCTAATTGCATATTTAAAAGAAGTACATAAGTGGAATATTGTCTGGAGTTCTTCCATTGCAGAAGCCAGTCAGTAAATTTTTTGGTAAAGGGATAAAGAGTAATATTTTACACTTGCAGAGTTGCGTTGTTTTCTAAATGCATTAATTACATTATCTCTTCCACATTCTAAGCAACTATATAAAAACAATAAAATAAGTATTGTTGTACTCAGTTTCTGGTTGAGAAAGCTGAAGCTCAGTATGTTAGGTAATGTTTTCACGATTATGGCCAAGAAAACTTGGAACAGCATAGAACAGCAATTAGTATCTAGTTTGTCTAACTCCAGCATTCATATGTAAATATATATATGCACATATGCTTTGCACATATAAGTAATTTTTATCATATGCATATTTAATTTTAATTTTTTTATATTTAGAGACAGGGTCTCATCCTGTCACTCAGGCTGCAGTGCAGTGGCACAATAGCTCACTGTACCCTCAAACTAGTGTGCTCAAACAATCCTGCTGCCAAAGCCTCCTGAGTAGTTAGGACTACAGGCATATGCCACCATGACTGACTAATTAATTTTTTTTTTTTTTTTAATAGAGACAGGGTCTCATTGTGTTGCCTGGGTTGGCCTCAAACTCCTGGCCTTAAGCAATCCTCCTGTGTCGGCCTCCCAAAGTGCTGGGTTTTAATTTTTTAAAACATACCTTCCTACTTCACATAAAATAATGCCTTTGTGAGTTTTAAAAAATCACCTATTATAGTAAAATTTGCTTCACAGTCTTCAAAAGGAATTAACACTAACAGTATCTCACATTTTAGAATCTCGCTTGTGTATTTCTTCTTGGCCTCTGGCTAAGATCAAGGGTAGAATCTCACTCATGGGGTTGAATAAAACAAACTAATAGATGCACTCATTGGGTATTCAAATTTATCAATGACATCAGCAGAGTAAAAGATGTGATTATTGTGAATAGTAATTCAAAACAATTAGCCAGTGCTACTGTCAATAGAACTCATAAAAGGCACAGAAGAATGGAAGGACAGATGTTTGAGGATCAAAAACTTTGCTGGACTTGCTGCATTCTTATGGGAATTTATTCACATTTGGACATTGTGACCACTTTTGCACTTTTCCTTGCTGGGATTCTGGAGCGAAAGTATTCACATTAAACAAGCTGATAATAATTACATTACTTGGGCAGCATAATTTACTTTGCTAATTGAAAGTGACAAGTTTTGGAACATGGCCAATTTTTCACATTCAAGCCTCTGAAGGAAGAGTTTTCTCCTTGTGAGTCATTTCACCCCATTTCTCCCAGTTTCCCTCCTCAAATTTCTCCTCCGCTACCCCCATGGCATTTCTTACCTCGCTGACATAAATGCCGGTGTCTTCTTCATCATCTGTTCGGTAACAGACTGTCAGGCCCAGCTTCTCTTGACTGCTAACACGACACAACTCGACCTCCTGAGAGAAGAACACGCACAGATGACATTTATGTCAGAAAAAACATCCAGGAGAATGGAGAACTCGTCGATATTCTTTGGGTCACTCTGGCAAGTATTAACAATTATTGCCAAACATTGGAAATTAACTTTTGTTACCAATATTATTCAAATGTTCTTTCAGCATGGATTTCTATATAGTTAAGCCAATGTTTTATATTTTTATTGTAAAGTTGGAGATACACAATTGTTTCAATCAAGTTGTCAATGTAAAACTCCTTAAAAATTATACAGTAATGTATAAATCAAATACATGTATACATCAATACACTGGAATCAATAAAATATTTGATAATGTCAAAGTTGGTGGAAAAATGTTCATAAAAACATGAGTTACTGTTACATGCTTTTGTTTGTATTATTAGAAAACAAAATAAGCTCAAATAAAAAAAAGACTATTCTGAGCTGTTTCCATCAATTCTGCTCTTGAGTTCTACACAGTATGCTAATAAGCAAGTGTTTTTTGTAGGTCAGGCCAAGGTTTTCTATTATTTTATAGAAACTCTCATTCTTGGAAAGAAATGGGTTCATCCAGGCTGAAGGGAGAGACATCAAAAGCCATTTGGGGCAGAGGCAATGATTCAAAATGAAGCAGTAAATGAACAAGAAAATGCATTTACTGAAACACATGGCTAAGGGCTTGAAATGTCAGTCCTCAGGTAATGTATATTGAATCTACTTCCTGATTTATGTTCAGTAAAATAATGATAAATTTCATTGTATTTCATTTTTATATAATGAAACGGACTTGTACTACTTTCAGAAGCAGATGACTTCAGGATAAATTACATATTTCCAAGGATTAAAACACAAATTAGCACACTAATTACAGAGAATTTATTCCTATTGGATGGAGAATATAAGACCCATTAGTAAATAATCAGATGAAGAACAATGTCTATTTGAATTAGAAGTGAAGTCTGGATCAATTTCTAGCACTCAGGCTCTGTGGGAGTGCTGAATTTGTCTATCTTGCTTAATGCTCTTTCTCTAGTGCTTAGAATGGGATAGTTTCAGTGTGGGCACTCAGTAACAGCTAGCTGAAGGGTGACTAATTTTATTTCAGAAATCTTTCCTAGTGCACACAGATTTTTGTAAAACCATAAGTAGGCAGTCTTTCCTCTTTGGAAATAGATGAGTTTGTGTGTGTGTGTGTGTGTGTGTGTGTGTGTGTGTGTGTGTGTGTAAAGATTATGAAAGTTGAGAAGAATAGAGTGCTAAGGTCTAAATGTTTGTGTTCTCCACAATTATAGAGACCCTTAGGGGTCTCTACATATTAGTTCAAATAAAAAAAAGACTACATATAATTGTAGAGACCCCTAATGTTAGGGTTTCAACATATTTTACCTGCCAAGGAGATAACAGACTGTCAGCCCAGCTTCTCTTTACCTACCTGCCTTTGGTAGATGATTAGGTCATAAGGGCTGCTGACCCCTCATAAATGGGATTAGTGCCCTTATAAAGAGGCCCCAGTGAGCTATCTTGCCTCTTCCACCATGTAAGGACACAGTGAGAAGCTGCCTCTATGAGGAACAGGCCCTTACCAGACACTAAAACTGCTGGTGCCTTGATCTTCAACTTCCCAACCTCCAGAACTGTGCTAAATATGTTTCTGTCATTTAGAAGCCACCATGTTCATGGCATTTTGTTATAGTAGCCCAAATGGACTAAGACATAAATATTCATTTAACTGTCTAAAATCTGAAATACTTACCAGAACAAAATGAAAACTTACTTATCTTCAAACAAGAGAATACTTCCCAGAACACTCTGTTACATTTGAGTAAATATCCTCCCTATCAGTTCTGTATTTCAATGAAGTCCTTGTCAGTGGTAATAACCTGTTTAAAAATGATATGCTATACACCATGGGTAAATCCTTAGCAAGGGGATTTGCTCTCATAAACTCTAGTGACCAATAATTTCACAGATAACAGCAAATAAAACTGAATTTAAATCCTCTATTCTGACGTAAGTACTGCAAATTAGTGAAATGTATGGAACTATAAAGAATGTTGACTTTCTGACTGGTGGAAAAAGTTATTCTGTATTATAATGCTTAGAAAGGGTATAGTGCTGGCAGAACAGTAAAGAGAAAAGGTGAAACATCCTTTTACCTAGACACAGACTAGGAAACAGTGAAATGATTTGGCACCAGAGGCAAAAATGTACACATCAAGCAAAGGTCTTTTCAAAACTGGCGATAATTAGTGCCTCCAGAGGGAAAGAATACTTGACTAAAACTGCAACATTAGGAAGAAATTATAGCAACAAAACAGCTTCAATTACTGCAACAAGGTATACAGTCGAGGAGCATCTCTTAGTGATTCCTCAGAGACCAATAAGGAAACCTACACACTCTATAACGAGCTGAGATTGGGACCTTTAAATCAACACAAATGAGGAGCTGTAACCAAAGCTGAAATCCACTGACTTTCAATGCCCTAACAAAGCATGGAAGCAACTCTCAGTATTGTGAAAAGACATTTTCAGGGGGAACATTCTTTTTTGAATGTTTTCTCCACATTTGCAATTGTGTACCTTGACGTTGGTGTTTGCTTGGAAGATGCATATCCAACTATTTTGCAATAAAATTGAATGAATGTATTAAAACAAAAAGGGCAAAATCCACCTATAATCTTTCAACACTACAAATCAAAGCACTTGCCCAAGAATCTCAGGAAAGGAGACTAAGGTCCTCAGGTCAAAGTAACTTTTCAATATTTTCATTGTCTTGGACCAAATCCAAACTGTGAAACAGGTCTCAAAATTATCTCCATGGTCTTTGTTTCCAATATTCACTCAACACCCTCCTATTTCCTTTCACCTGCCTGGAGTCCCTGAGGTGTGAGTGTTATAGGTTTGCCATTTTGCCTGTCCCCTAACAAAGCTTGGCATTCAGTGTGACTTTTCCATTCTCTCACAGATTGCTCTTAAGACATTAAAATAATACATAAACATCTCTCAAAGGAACCATCATTAATAATTACTTAATATGTGACCCAAACAGGCTTTGGCGCATACTAATAAATGCTGAGAATACAAAGCCTTAAAGCAAGGGACTAAACCCTTGGCAGAAAGCCTTCAGGCACCATAAGAGACCCAAGTGAGATTTTTCTGGATACCACAAACCACCTCACTCCAGTCCTGACAGTGAAGTTGCATTTCTTTGTTGAGAATATCTCAGATACTACACAGTTTATATTAAAACACAGAAACATACATTTTAGAATCAAAGTTCCCTTAATTCTATGACAAAATAACTTGTCTACCCATAGACAATTTTGTTTGTAGGAGGCAAAGGTAGCTTTATAAAGTCTCTGATTATCTAAAAGGAATTCTGCAGCATAGGTGTAATTAAGCATTCCCTTCACAGGACATACAAGCGTCTGACTTCTGAAGGAACAACCTCCTGGTAATAGAGAATGTTTTCCCTAACAACTTTCATAACTTTCCCCCTGTCACTTGGAAGCTATTTGATGAAACACATAAAAGTGAAATGCTACCTCTGTACATTTTCTCCATGGAGACAATTCATGAGTGTATACAAATCAAAGCCAAGCCTGCATGGATGGCAGCACTAACCATCCATTTGTGACTAGAGTGAAAGAATCACTTCACACACCTGGTGAAACTACATTCATTTTGACTTAAATGTACTTCAAGACGTGATGTTCTGGGAACGTGTCTAAAGTCTCCTTAAAAAAATCAAACTTCAGTATCTAATATTGTAAGAAATTGATTATATATAGATTGAAGGTGGAGTAAAAGAGTTTGTTATTAAAGCTTGTTGTGAAACATCCTTCTAATCACAGAATGACACAAGTAGGATTTTTACATAAATTAGTTGCACTCCAGTGCTATGAAATTTTAATTTTTTTTTTTGTGGTTGAGTCTAGGAAGAGATGAGAAACTTAAAAAGAATAAAAAATTGCTTTCTAGATAGAATTCTCTGTTGGGGAAAGAAACAAGGGTTGACACTGCTTAAGAAGCAATCACTTTTTAAGTAACATTGTTCCCAAACTTTAAAGAGCACTTAGGCCCATGCATGCCATAAAGATTATCCTCTGCATAAGAAAATTCAAATGCAGTCAGCACTATTCAAGTCTGAAGAAGAACTAGGGCTAGATAAACTAGTCATTTATATCAATTGACAGTAAGGGAATGTAGGGTCTATTGTGTCCATATCTTTGTGTTCCTGGTTTTCATTTATTAGACAATACATGCACTTTACTCAAACTCAGTGTTAATCATATATCATTTTATATTTTTGAATATTGATTAGTAACTAGTAAAGTACCATGTTGCTCCAATAAAACATTTCAAAAAATGAATCAAATGAGAAATATGAAAACTTTAATCCCCACAGCTAAAGAAAAGCTAGTCTATTATAAAAATATTGCTTGAGTATCATTATCTCCAGCATAATGAAATCTGGGGATAACAGTAAAAAAATGAATAACAAAACTCCTGGAATATCCAAATCCCTCTGACAAAACATTTCAGGTTTGCATCCTCCAACTCCAAATTATTCATAACAAGTTGATGCGACTAATAATTAAATCACATTTCTGTAGAGAGATAAGAGTAAAAGCTAAAGCTTATGGTCATGTCTTTTCTCTAACATCCTTAACACTGCCTCTTTATTTAACTACTTCTTTTTCAATGGTCTTCTGAAATTTGGGCAGCTTTTAACCTCCAATTTCCCATTCTTAGAATCAAAGACATTCTGGATTCTTTGGGAAAGAAAGTGGTCACATTTCTCCAGACACAGTTTGGCCGCTTCTCATTGTGGGCTGTGAATCACCTTAAGAAGTCATAAATGACCTATTTGGAATAGAGTTTATACCTTAACGAGGAAAGAAATATTACTTTTGCCTCTACTGTTAATTGGGGAGGAAATGAATTCATGATGCTGGTAAAGAATAGTATATGTCAGGAAATCTGGGCCAGGGATAGAAAAGAGAAATATAAAATTGAAGTAAGTGAGAAGTCATCCATATATATTTTTTCTATTTCCTATTTTATTTTTATTTATTTCTTTTTGAGACAGGGTCTCATTCTGTCACCCAGGCTGGAGTGCAGTGGTATGATCTTGGCTCACTGCAACCTCCAGTCCTGAGTTCAAGTGAGTTTCCTGTCTCAGCCTCCTGAGTAGCTGGGATTACAGGTACCTACCACTATGCCTGGCTAATTTTTGTATTTTTAGTAGAGATGCAGTTTCACCATGTTGGCCAGGCTGGGCTCAAACTCCTGACCCCAAGTGTTCCACCTGCCTCAGCCTCCCAAAGTACTGGGGATTAGAAACGTGAGCCACCGTGGTGGGCCACGTTCCATAAATATTGTATCATTACTTCTGCTGTGACAGCTAGGAAACCAGGCAGATTGCATGGAAAACTTTCCTAGAATGGGCTTCCACCCGATAGAACTCTGCCTAAAACAAAGAACAAAGGCATAGGAAGAAACCAGGAAGATACTTCTTTTTACATTAGGAAGGTTTTTTTTTCCTCCTTTCTCTATTTTACTTCTTGTATCTTTTGAGGAAACTGAAATTACTGTATTATTTTTTTAGCAACATGTGGTTTACCTTTGGAAGAATCCAGAATCCAGGGTTTTTCATAGCTGATTATTGAGTTTTTAGCAGATATTAAAAGGATCATTTATTAGCTCCCTAAAGGTATTGCTAACTATCCTCGGCCATTTGTGATTTCATTTCCTGACTTATATGTCAGTTCTTGGGAGATGTCCCTCAAAATATTTTAACACGGCATAAACAATGTGTAGAAAAGACTATTCATAAAATGTCATTTTCATAGTTGCCTTATTTTAAAAGTAGCAATGTTAACACTTCACTTCCTGGTCAGCTCAAATGTTCTCGCATTCCCACTCTAGCACTTTTGTTCTCTCATTGGACCTTGAACCTGTCGGCCCTTCCCCTTCTCACTGTCAAAAATTCAGGCCCACTCCTCTTTCCTGATGCAGCTTGAAATTCAGAGTTAGACATAATATATTTTATAAAATTCTCAACTACCCTGTTCTTTTTGTCCACTGAATAATGCAAATAAAAGGTCAATATTGGTTAAGACCAAGTATTTACCTCCCTGCTTCCCCAACTGAGCAGTGGCCTGGTCCCAGAGGGAATGCACACCATGATGACTATAGCTACTGCTTTCCCTGTAAGTTCATTACCACAGGTTGCAAATGGGCAATCCATGCTGCGGCAATCCATGCTGCCGACAATCACACTCTACTTTCCTTGCCAAGTTGTAACCAGTGCTCCTCTTTTTTCAAATTTCCAACAAAAACTGCCTGATCTTAGTCGATGTCCTTATCTCGTAGTTCACTGGATCTTAGTGGATTATTATGACCTCAACTTTGTACTCTCCCAGTTTGGTGTGTCGTGTCTCTTTTGTCTACAGCTCTGCTACCATGCCCTTCTCTCTCTTCATGCTTGGCCAGTCATGTTGTTCCAAACTTCATTGTGGAAAAAGAAACCATGGAATGGAAACCTCTGTGTCTTCCCTCCACTTACTGTATCAGTCCACATGCATTTGTACATAGAAAGACTCTCTGGGCTGCCTTTCTATACAATGAAAGAAAAATCTCCAATCCCACCAAAGGTGATTGTCTCCACTCATGCTCTGTAAACTTATTCCCTTAAGATTTTTCAAGAATTTCTCCCATGGAATTATTCCTTCTTATCCTGTATTACTCATTTCAGTATCCTCAATAGAGCACTCTCATTGTCACATACACACACACGCACACACACACAAATATCCATATGGGGTGGGGCAGAGGGAAACCTTGTATACATGAGAGTCAGCTCTAGGTTGGGGGCTACTGGAATAATCCAGCAAACTTTGAAGAGATTATAAAATTAGTCTTGGTATTTACCAAGGAGACCACATTTCCAAACAGAGAAACATTGATCATGCAAAGACACAGAGGTATGAAACAGCATTTCATGTTAGAGGAGCTTTAAGTAGTTAATGTGTGCAAAGCTAAGAGTTTAAGATTGGGCTGGGTGAGGGATCATGGTGAACACTAAAACTGCAGAGGTAGGCAAGGGCCAGGTCATGGAAGGATGACCACACCCTATTAAGTAATTTGGACTCTTTGCAAAGAGTAAAGGGGGCTATTTTAAAAGAAATAAAACTGTCAGATTTGTAGTTTAGAAAGATGACTTCAGCACTAGCATAGTGGGGGAGTTGGAGGGATTAACCGAATGTTACCAGTTCATGCAAGAGAAGCAAAGGGTTTGAATGCAGGCAGTGTCATTAACCTATCAGCTCTTAAACACAGTTACCATTATTTCTGTTCCATAGATGAAGAAAGGAAGCCACAGAGAGAACTTGGGCCTAAAGTCACACAGTAAATCAGAAGCGGAGCTGGAATTTACATTCTAGCTACAGGACCCGGTCTGAATTCTCAACAGCGCCTTCCTCTGATTTCATGGTATATTGTTCTTTCTCATTTTTTGGCTCTCAGCTTACTTGCTAGATGGTACCCTTGTCCATCAATCTTTCTGAAGTAGGGGTCCTAAAGTCCTATACGAAAATTTCACTGATGCTTAGTAGCTTCTTGACAATTATGAGCATTTATTTTCCATTCTTTTCTTTTAATTAGAAAATGTGTATTTCATTAAGATGCTTAGTTTTGGCTGGGCGCGGTGGTTTATGCCTATAATCCCAGCACTTTGGGAGGCCGAGACAGGTGGATCACGAGGTCAAGAGATCGAGACCATCCTGGTCAACATGGTGAAACCTCGTCTCTACTAAAAAAAAAATACAAAAATTAGCTGGGCATGGTGGTGCATGCCTGTAGTCCCAGCTACTCGGGAGGCTGAGGCAGGAGAATTGCTTGAACACAGGAGGCGGAGGTTGCAGTGAGCCGAGATCGCGCCATTGCACTCCAGCCTGGGTAACAAAGAGTGAAACTCCGTCTCAAAAAAACAAACAAACAAAAAAAAGATGCTTAGTTTTAAAATTACCTATTTACTGTTCTCTAAGAAGATCCTTATCTGTTATGTTTATTATTATATCCCACAGCCTTAGATATGAAGCATAGAAATTTCTTTGAGAATGGCACCTTGTCTTCTTTTTCTTTGCATTTCTAGTACCAGCAGAGGACTAAGAGCTTATGAGAAGTCCCACATGCATTTGTTTAATAAGTTAACTCCTCTAGTGAAGTTGGTTGTATGGTATAATTGCTATTGCTGTATTTGTACAGCAGCATAATTATATTAGATTAAGTAGAGTATGTTCAGAAAGCTATATAAACAATAGATGTGACCTACTCTCTTATCTCTGCCAACAAGAAAAGTAATCAAAGAATGAACTGTAAAATTAAAGTAAAATTATCTTTGAAGTTACTAATTCTAAGAATTCCTCTAGCATGTTCAGTTTTTACTTATACTTTACTGACTAGACATTTTCTTAGCATCTGCTACGTGCTATGGATCACACTGGGAAACTTCTTATGTACCAGACATTTCTCTAGATGATTTCTGAATAATGTCTCATTTGATTTTTTTTAAGAACCTGATAGAGTGTACAGTGCACAGAAGTTATTTCTGGCCATCTAGCATTTATTCACTGTCTTTTTGGAAACATGTCCCTAAATTCATTTAGCAGAATTACACCTTTTTCTTTCTAGTCCATGTGTTTGTTCAGGCTGATTTCAACTCCAGGGGTAGGCTTGTGACCCAGGCATTAGCTATTGGGTGCATTTTACTTCCCTGGGTATAGTGATCATTTCAAAAATGGGTATTTGATTTAGTTCAAGCCCATCAAAATCAGGTTCATGATTGAAACTATTAGGAAAAGAACACTTGTCTTTTCCATTGTATTTGAAACACAGAATGTAGATCAGGAGTAGCTCAAAACTTTATCATGCCACAATATATAGACCCTGAGGATGGATTCAGAAAAGGGGATAAAAACCAAAGATGAGAAAGATTGAAATTTAGTGCCATGATTTGAGCCCCTGAATCTTTATATCTAAAACAATAAACTTTCGGTATTTTTAGCAAGAAGAGCCAATAAAACTCCTTTTTTTCCTTAAGCATTTGTTTTAGGTCTTCTGTTTCTTGGACTATAATCTCAATTGCTTTTGGTAGATATTACTACAAATTTATAAATTAGGAAATTCAGGGCCAGTATTAAGTAATTTATTTAAGGTCCCTCAGAAACTACTCATCAGAATCAGAAATTGAACACAGATCTCTCCCTCTCTCTCTCTCCCTCTCTCTCTCTCTCTCTCTCTCACACACACACACACACACACACACACACACACACACACTTTTTAACTCTGAAGATTGTTTTTTTAAGAGATACACATTCTTATAGTCCAATGGTCATTGAAGAGCTCATTGTCTAGATGGAGGCTTAAGCACATAAAGAATTCACTATAGTGCAATGAGATATGCGGTAAAAGATAGATCGGATGATTCAAGGGGCAAGATGAGCCCCAAGAGAGGAGGCTCCAGAGAGGAGCTACTGTTTACATGGAGGGTGAGAAATTCAGTGTTGGCTACCACGAAGGGGGCTTAGGAATGAATTAAGAGAGGACACTAGAGAGGCGGATTAGGACTGATTTCTAAAATGTCTCATAACCAAGTCAAGTCCTGAGCAGAAAAGGGAGAGGGAGGCCAATATGAATAATCTATGGTTTTTCATCTTATAGAAAACATAATCAATTATAAAATTAGGAGTATTAAGAGGAAGCAAGAACTTGATTTTCTGGTATTTAACCCAAGCAGAACCATAAATTTCTTGTATTTTATCTTTAATATTGATTAGGTTTTTTTTAAGAAAACAATTTATCTCCCACAATTATTTGGGAGGTAATTTTAGACATAATCTAACTTGCCTTCTATCTTTTATAAATTGAAGTGACTTATCCACATTCACCTGATAATTTAGTGGCAGAGCTAAGAGTAGAAACCAGGCTTCCTGACTTTCATTCAATTGCTCTTTTTTACTGTTACCATGCTGATCCTGTTCTTCAATCAAGTCATTCTGACCTGGGACTGAGGGGTGGGAGTTCATGGAAAGGTGTGTGTTGGGGATGGCAGAATCACTGAATGGGAGAGAGATGCTGAATGAAGTGTGTTATCCAGATGAAACGTGTGGAGGCAGGAACAAGGTGGAGAACCTCGTTTGTTGTGATATCAACTGAATGAGGGTGGACAGCATAGAATTCTTAGGAAAGCAAGGCTTGAGTTGAAAAGGTCTTTTCTATTCTTTCAACCCTTAGTGTCTACAGCAAATTTAAAAAGAAGAAAGAGCAGACCTCACTTTTATAGAAAAGTACTGTCCATTCTCTGAGAGGCTCAAATCCCTATTGTAATGCTCACAGTGCTGCTTTCAGCGAACCCTGCAGCCTTTATTGCATCTCCACTCTCAGCACTTGTAAGCTGTCCTTCCTTTGAATTACTGAAAATAGCTTTTCAAAAGAAAGTGTTAACAATCTTCTTTCGATATTAGGTATGTGCACTCTGCAAAGTAAACAGTCCAAAAGGACAGGGTGACTCTTTATGCTGTGGTTGTCTCTGAATGGATGATTGCACTTCTTGCATCTGCTATCACGCTCTTGAGTTTGCTATGTTTTCAGCAAAGGAAATCAGTTAAAGAGACAGCATCCACTGTTTGGGATTCTGTTTCATAGTTTAAAAAGTTACTTTGAAGAGGTATTCACTTCAGAAAGGCAAAATACCTTTTGGGTAAATATAAGGGCAGATATAGACAATTGATAGCTACTTTGGGTGGCAGAAAGAGAATTGTCAGGGATAAAAGCAGAGTCTAAACATTCACAAAAAGATCCACAAGAGTGACTTTAAGGGAATTTTTAAAAATAGGACTAGAAAAAGTAATGAATATTAACTCTGGGTGACATGCTATACTGTTAAGGGTTATCATTGCTTTATCTAATGGGAATCAATGTCATTGGCAGCCTACATTTTGGAATATTGGAAGCCCTGTTAAATATTTGGCACAAGAGTTGAGACACTGCCTAGCCCTTGAAAGGTAGGATAGATGGGTAAGGACAGAGGGACAAAGGAGGAATAATTAAGAGTTATAGGGCTGTAGTCCAAGAAAAAGGCAAGAGGAGGAGTCTATTTAGGTTTGCTAAGGCTGAAAGATGGCTCCAGGGCACACAGAGTTAATAGAGAGGCTAGAGTTACTGAAAACCTGAGTTAGAAGTTAATGAAATAAAAGAATCTGGGGCATGGTAACAAAAACTAATTTTTGAACTTGCATAGAGATGTTAATTTAAATTTATCAGATAATATTCCATTTATCATGCTTTATGATGGACCTATATGCTGATAAGCAATGACAATTATTTGCAAAAAAATAGCGCAAACCTACTGTTTTGTTCATAGGTGGATCAGGTTGTTTGCGTTACACAGAAATGACAAATATTTTACATTGAAAACATTACATGGAATAAACCTGCTCCTGAGGGTAGATCAAAGAAGGAAATCTTTTTATGTTATTATATTTTTATACTCAATGCTCAGACATTGGTTGAGAATATGATAAAATAATGAATTAAATCTCTTCTGTGCCCTGCCCTACTATGACTCTCCTAAAATATAGTATTTTCTCCTAGGATCTGATGGTCAGTGAGAAATTTGATCTACAAGATTAATTATTAAAAAAGATGCTTGGAGTTTCTCATCTCCAGATTAGTACCACAGTGTATAATAACAAAAAATGTCATTGTAAATACATAATTATTAATCATAGGTGATGGACTGATCATGAATTGATGCATGATTTCCAATTTGGTAGGTTCTACATTTTGTCACTGGCCATAATACCAAAGCATTAAAAAAACTCATTTAACAGCAGAAATTCTAGAGTTTTCCTTTTCTATTCTTTTTAGAGCCAGCTCTAGTTATTTTTTAATGTCAGTCTATTATGATACATGAAATGTATTACATCTTTATTGTACTGGCAATAAAATTCTAGTAACATGCATTAAAACCAATTAATGCACCTGAATATCTCCTGATCTGATTAATGAGAAAAGGAGGGCCTACATTTATCTATTTCAGATATTATACATTGAATTCCAGACTGGGAGATGCCCGTGTCTATGTTGACAAAACAGAGATTTATCAATCCTCCTTAGAACTTCTCTTTATTTGAAAAGCATTCAGGAACTTTTCCAACATGTATTATTAAGGAAACACAAAAGGAAGATTAACAAAGAAGAAGAATAGAAAATAAATAAACCTGTTGATAAGATGAACTTCATTTCTATCAGCTAGTTACTGAAGGAGGAAATAGAGGCTTTTCTAATGAGGCACTGGGCTATTCCTGCAATATTTTCTAAGCTATTTTATAGTTGGCGGGAGGGAGCTTTTCTTGTGGTCATCATAACAGGAAAAGGTACAAGACTTACAGCTGTCAAGATCCTATGAATGTAATAATAATTTTTCCCAAATTGCTCTTCTCTGTTCCTTTTCTTGTTTGGTAATGTAATATTTTAATATAATTAAATGTGTTCAAATATTTCTGATCTAATCAAAGAAATTGAACTGTAAAATAGATTTACTAAAATATATAACAAAAGATAAAATATTGATGTTAAACTTTAGTGTTTTATTCACATTTTAAGCCTTTTTTTTCTCTAAAAATCTCAGGATAATTGAGTTTTTAAAATCAAGCAGGAAGATATGCATTTTAAATATATATACTCTTAGAAGGGAAAAAGTCATTTTGAGGCAATATGTCCATTCTTGAGGAGGAGAATTAGAGGAGCTTCCACAAAATATATATATTTATACATAATATATATACACATATATCACTTATTGGAATAGTTTCATGTGCACATATCTTTTAAGTTTGATTATAACTAGTTGCCTGTACCCCCTGGATTTATAACTAACAGTGGACTGTAATGTTTAACACTGACACTATGTTATCATCTATTTCACAAAATGCAAAATAAATGATGGTACAGACTTTTACAAGCTGTTAAATTTTCATAAGAATGTATATAGTGTCACACATATATATCAATGTTTTATTCTAGATGGTATAATTCTTCCAGTGACTGGTGTATGGTTGTAAAATTGTATGTTTGTATAATAATGATGACAATTTGTGTCATTTTAAATAAATTTGAGTGCTATTTTTTAACATGTGGATATATGATTATAACTAATCAGATTAATTTCAATTTTCAATTTATTTAACATATTTATTTATTAAAAGTATTTAATGTTTACTTGCCCAATAATTATATTGCTTTTTCCTTGGGCCTTTAAAGAGTAGGCATGTTTCTCTATTTGTTGTTAATGAATTAATCTGATCATTTGGCCATTTGAAATTAATTTCAATCACCGCATTATCCATTCTTCATTCTGGTTTAGTAGCTACATGTAAAAACATGGATCATCGAAATTAACCCGAGTATATCAGCATCTGTTCACTGCTGTATAATTTATAGTAGCAAAGTATCATGAATATCCTCTATGTCCACAATATGAGAGTTCTTAAATAAATAAGAAAATATCTAAACAATGAATTTTATGACTCTGAGGAACTTTTATAAAAAGGGAAATGATCACAAATTTGTATAACATAACCCCAATCTTCAAAGTCTTATATTCAAAGAAAAATTCCTAGATGGAAATAAAAGTTAGCTCTAGTTGCTGTTATTGTGAAGCTGATTACTTTCTTTTTAATATACCTTTGTATTTCCAAATATCTTTGCTGTGACCATGTAGTTACTTAAGATAAAAAAAAAAACCATGATTTTAAAATACAAATATTCATTCTTAATAAAATAAATAATGGATATACCATAAAAGTCTGCTCATCTCTTTTCTTTCTCTCCTACCTGAGCAGGTTGGTCTTCGTGACTCTTCACAAATCTGATCTTCTTCCCAAGCTGGTTAATGACCTTATTGTTTTGCCAGTTATCCAGGTTTAGGTCTTCTCTTCAGGGTTATCTTTTCCGCCTTCCTTTCTACTCCCTCTGTTGCTGCTACAGTTCGGGACAACATAATCTCTTTCCTAACTGTTCTACCCCCTTGAATTCATCTGGTACATTACTGCCTGATGAATCCCCTTAATATAAGTCATTAAACACATTATTACATGCTTACAGATTGACACTACAGGTCCTCTGTAATCTGATCTCAAACAACGTTTCCCCCAACTCTCCCACTATTCCACTCACGCATCTGACGACCTGGCCAAACTGAAGTAGGAACCATTCCCCAACTCTGTTGTAGAGATTCCTCTTAAAAAAATGTATGCCTCAGAAAAAAACGTATGCCATTTCGTTTACTATCCTAATTAAAATTCTACCTATGATTCGAGATTTAATGAACTATGAACTTCCAAAGAGTAGAGAAAATGTTTTCAGCTTTGTATCTCAGTGTTGATTATAGAACTTTCCAAGTAAGAAGTGCCCGTTGCCCATTTGCCACATAAATGCACACATTTCAAACCACATGTTTACCACAGTCTCTTTTTATCACCCAGAAGTGCTCTTCTCTTCCACCCTCTGACTATAGTGAGGTCTCTGCAACTCTATCTCAACACATCTCATACTTGAGCTTATAGTGTTTTAATGGAAGACAGGGACAATCCCAGCTTAAGGCCCTATATGTTCAGCCCAGTATTCAATTACATCAGGACTTGTCTAGAAGACTAGTATAAGGGCCTGCTAGGACCCATATGAAAGAGGGCTTAATAGTCTTCTTGTGGAAAATAATATCGATACTCAGGGAACAAAGATTCAAGGAGTATGACTCAAAAAAACAGAAGTTCCATATTTGCCAGTATTACTGCTAAGTACTCTGAAAAACTTGTCTGCTGAAAACAACCAATGATACTTATAAACTTATTTTTGTTAAACATACTAACAAGAGGACAAAATAAGAATAAATACTAAGAGGACAAAACGAATGAAGGCAAGAATTTGAAGAAGAAGAAAAATCAAGAAGGATTGTGTGTGTGTGTGCGTGTGTGTGTACTTTTCAATAGATGTTATTTTTGGGGAGCAGATTTAAGTTCACAGAAAAATTTAGCAGAAAGTACAGAGGATTTCTATCCTTCCTTCAAACATGCATAGCCTCTTCTATTACCAACATCCCCCACCAGAGTAGTGTATTTGTTACGGTTGGTGAAACTGCATTAACACATCATTTCTCTCAAAGTCCATAGTTGACATTAGGGTTACTCTTGGTATACATTCTGTGGGTTTGGACAAATGTATAATGGCACGTATCTACCATTATAATATCATACAGTGTAGTTTTACTGCCCTAAAAATCCTCTGTGACCAAATTTTTCATCCCTTCTGCCACAATAACCTCTGAAAACCACTGATCTTTGTATTTTCTCCATAGTTTTGCTTTTTCATGTAGCTGGAATCATACAGTACATAGTCTTTTTAGACTGGCTTCTTTCACTTAGTAATGTGTATTTATGCTTGTTCCATGTTTTTTCATGGCTTGACAGCTTATTTCTTTCAGCACTGAATGATATTTCATTGTCTAGAAGTACCCTAGTGCATTTATCTATTCACCTACTGAAGGACTTCTTGGTTGCTTTCCATTTTTGGCAATTTAGGAAGTTGATTTTAACCTTGAACGTATTTACATATTTACTGATTTAAGTGAACCTAAGCCTCAATGTTGACAGTTTCATAAGGCATGAAGGACAGGAGACAAAGCCCAAGGTGTAGAGTCTAATAGGAGATCACAGAATGAAGCTGGGAACCCGACGGCTATACTCTTGGTGAACAAGAACCACACCATGCCCCTCCCAAGGGATTGTAAAGAAAATTGCTGCCTTAGTCCATTTACACAGCTAGAACAGAATACCAAGGCTGGGTAATTTACAATACAATTTAAAAGAAATTTATTTGCCTCATGGTTCTGAAAGCTGAGAAGTCTAAGACGGAGGGACCAGCATCTGGTAAAGAACCTTCTTGCTACATCATCCCATGGTAGAAGGGCAAACAGAGGGCAAAAGAGAGACAGAGAATAAGGGACCAAACTCACCATCTTATAATGAACCCACTGCTGCAATAACAAACCCGCTCCGGTGGTAATGGCATTAATGGATTTGTGAGAACACAGACCTCATGGCCCAAAAGCCTCTCATCAGGTCCACCTCTTAACACTGCTCTATTGGAGGATTAAGTTTCCAACACATAATTTTTGGGGGACACATTCAAACAGTAACACTTGGCCTGAGTGAAAAGGAAAAAAGACTCACTTGAGAATGTACCAGTAACAAATTGGCTCTCATGCAAACCTAACAGAAGTTTGCAGTTCAAATTCACACTGACTGTGAACTGTATCTAAAATAGTTCAAGCTGATAATTAAGCTTACAGGACTTCTAGGAGGGTGATATCCTCAGAAGTCTGGCAGAAACAAATACACTTTCTATCTGCAGAAACCCAGGTCTCGAAGAGTGATAGAGATTAAGTTAGAATGAGCTTAGAGTCAAATTTCACAAAACACACAAAGAAACAATGCGTCATGAGTGAGATTCAGCAACAGAAAAAAAAATAGAATAATTGCAAAGCCATTAGAAATATATAGAGATTTAATATAACAGAAGAAATATGAGAAGGAATTGCAAATATAAGTAAAGTATAGTATAAAAATAACTAACATGAAGATAGAAGAACTTATAAAAAGTATAGTAATTGAAATGAAAATTTAATGGATGCATTTAACCACAGATTGGACATACCTGAGGAGGGAAATTACTCAACTGGAAATTAGTGAACTAGAAGATAGAATTATCTAGAATGCACACAAAGAGATAAATAAAAACTAGGAGATAGGAGTTATGAAATACGGAGATAGAATATTATGGAACTGATGAAAGTACTAATCCACAGATGCAGGAATAACCCTATTTACTACACATTGTATATATATATTACGGATCAGTAAATACATAGTGGAAAGCTACCTTTATTGTGCTCAGACAAAACATCTGCAAACCTAGAGTTCTATACCCAGGGAAAATATCTTTTTGGAACAAGGATAAAATATATTTTCAGACAAACAAAAGAACCAAAGTATTTTGCCAATAGCAGACTGTTACCAAAAGAAACTTTAAAGGATGTACATGGATGGAGCTAGAAGCCATTAGCCTCAGCAAACTAACGCAGGAACAGAAAACCAGATGACGCATCGTCTCATTTGTAAGTGGGAGCTGAACAATGAAAACACATGGTCATAGGGAGAGGAACGACACACACTGGAACCTGTGGGGAGTGAGAGAATGGGAGAGGAGAGCATCAGGAAAAATAGCTAATGCATGCTGAGCTTAATAACTAGGTATTGGGTTGATACGTACAGCAAACCACCATGACATACGTTTACCTAGGTAACAAACCTGCACATCCTGCACATGTATCCTGGAACTTAAATTAAAAAAAAAAATGTTTAAAAGAGATGTGCAAATTTAGAAGGTAAACTCAGGTGGAAGATCTGTGATTTAAAAAGGAATTAAAAGCAAAGAAAATCTAACCAAATATGGAATGCATATAGCGACTCATAATGAGTATAATGACTTAAAAAGTTAAAATAAAACCAGAAGAAATTTAAGTGCTTATAAAGGTAACAGATGAATCAGCCAGAGAGTCAATAAAATTTAAATGTTCCTGAGTCCTTTTATTGTTTAAAGAAAGTAAAATAATTATGAAATTGTTAAACTAGAATTTCTAAGATAAGCACTAAAAGAATAGAAATAGTATATATTACTTCTAATTCAGCATAGAGAAAAAAATGGATGAGAAAAATAGTCAATCAATTCACGTAAAAGGTTTTAAAAAAGGGAAGAAGAAACAGAAAAGGCAAAACAAAGAAGGCATAGTATGATGTAATATAATTAAATACAAATCTATAAATAATTATAAGTAAATAATTATAAGTTTAAATAAAACAAAAGATAGAAAATGACAAAAATAGAAATGTGAACAAGAACCACCACCACTTGTAAAGCAATAATAATCCAGCTATACCAAAAATGTATAGGAAACACTTGTAATTAGAAGCTTTAAGAAGTTATGAGAAAAACATCTAAAACATAACAGTTCAGAAAAGTTGAAAGTAAAAGATTGGCAAAAGATATGCCACAAAATACTTAGAGAAAGTTGGTATAGCTATATTTTCAAATAAAAAATATTTTTGGACAAACAACGTCACAATAAATAATGAGGGTTACTAAATTTTTTTAAAAGCTAAACTGACTAGGAAGAAATAAACATTTCTAAACTTTGATACACCTCAACTCATCATCCCAAATTGTAGAAATGACAGAAATAGAGGTAATGTTTGACAAATCTATTAACGTAATGGTAATTGATAGATCAATTAGGTAATATATTTTAAAGCATGTGGATGATTTGAACAATATGGTTAAAAAGCTGATCAAGTGTATCACTATAGCTATTATCCCCAATAAATGCAAAAATATATATATTTTTTAAGCATGAATTAATCTTTTATGAAAAATGTTCTCCTCAACATAATAATAGCAAACACATTACATTTATTTTGTACCAGGCAGTGTTGCAAGCAATTTAGAATACATTTAGTCCTCACAACAATTCTAAGGGTTTGGTATATAAATATTCCCTTTTTATAGATGAGAAAGCCAAGGCACATAAAGGGTAAGTGATTTTTTCCAAGGTCATACAATCAGAAAATGGAACAGCTGGGATTTCCAAAGTCTGTTCTCTTACCTACTACATAATATTGCAGAAAAATGTGTACTACTTGGGAATTAGGCTAATAAAAATATATGCAATTCTATGGAGAAAATTATAAAATCTGTTGACAAATATTAAAGAGGACCTAGAGAAGAGAAAACCTCATGTTCATGATATGAAAGAATCAATGGCAAAAGAGTCAGTTCTTCCAGAATGGATGTATAGATTTAAAATCTATAACATTGTTGTAGACATGCAAAGTTATTTCAAAAATTTATATGAACTACCAAAGGACAAAGAATAGTAAAGGTATTTGTAAGAAAAATAAAGTAAGAGGATTAGCCAGCTACCAAGACTTCTTATACAGATATAAAACAATTGAAGACAGTGTAGTATGACACAGAGTTTGACAAAATGACTAATGAAACAGAATGGAGAGACCAGAAACAGGCTCACACATATACAGAAACTTGATTTATGATGGAGTTTTAATTACGTATCAGAGAAAAAATGGACTTTCAATTAGTAGTACTGAGAGAATATGTTGTACATAACAGAAAAATAAATTTCGGTCCCAAACTCTAACCACAATAAAAAATAACCTGTATGGGTTAAAAACTTAAGTAAAAGACAAAACTGTTTTTTAAAAATATTAGAATACAAATAGAAAGTACTGTTTCTTTGGGCAAGAAGGATTTTTTTGGACTAGATAGAAGAATCATGAACCCTAAATATATATATATATATATAATATATATATATATATAATATATATATATATATAATATATATATATATTTTACTGCATTAAAATTAGGAACTTGTGTTTATCATAAATACTATTAAAAAGCATAAAGCAAGTCACACACTGGGAAATAGTGTTTGTATTTTGCAGCACATGAAGGATTGATTTAAAAATGTATAAAGAGCTACAGAATAAATAAAAGACAATCCACATAGAAATGAGCATTGTAAGAAAGAAGAAAACGAATAGGCTAATAAACATATCGAATTGATATGGAAGTGCTGGATAGAAAAGAGCATGGTCTCTTTAAATGATATGAAAGAGGAGAAGAGGAGTGCTGGGAAGGAAAGGGTGTGGTCCCTAGCTAGGGCTCCATTCCCACGGACCCAGGTGAGGACAGACATTTTTCTTTTCACCTCCAAATTTTTGCATTTCCCAAGACCACCCTGGCCACCATGGCCCCATCCTGGGCCTATAAAAACCTGAGACCCTAGCAGGCAGACACTCAAGCGACTGGACCTCTAGAAGAGCAGACTGGCAGAAGATGCAAGCACCTGCATGTTGAGAGAAACATATTGGTGGAGGAACACACAAGCAGCTGCATGTACAGAGGCCATCGGGAGCACACCAACAGGACATCGGGAGCAGGGACAGGCACCGGCACACTGGCAGGCCATCCACTGACAGAATGACATGGAGTTTGGCTGGGGCGGTGGGAGGGGAGCCCAGGCCATTGAGTGGCAGACTCCACGGGAAAATCATCTCCCTTCTGGGTTCCCCACCTCCTGAGAGCTACTTCCACTCAATAAAACCTCACACTCATTTTCCAAACCCAGATGTGATCAGATTCTTCTAGTACACCAAGGCAAGAACCCAGGATACAGAAAGCCCTCTGTCCTTGCAACAAAGTAGAGGATCCAACCGAGCTGGTTAACAGAAGCCACCAAAACTAAAAGAGCACACAGTAGCGCATGCCAACTGTGGCTTCAAGAGCTGTAAACATCCACCCCTAGGCACTGCCCTGGGGTCAGAGCCCCACAGCCTGCCGGTCTGTATGCTCCCCTAGAGGTCTGAGCAGTGAGACACTGAAGAAGCGAGCCACACCTCCATCGCACTCCCTGCGACAGGAACAAGGGAACTCTTCCCATTTCAAAAGGATGCTCAACTTCATTAGGTATCAAGGGAAGGAAGATTTTAAACTGCAATATAATACTATTTCAAACCAATTGGAGACAATGAAAAGTCAGGAAAATCATAAGTCTGATCATGCCCACCCAGTGCGTGTGAGAATGTGGTGCTCTGGGAGCACCTCCACATAATTAGTATGAGTAGAATTGGCTCAAGCACTAACTTCTTAGTAAATATATTATAACGATGTGCATATCCTATGCCCAGGAGTGTTCCCAGAGAACTCTCTTAATATGCACCAGTCTATGCATAAAAGAATGTTCACAGCACATCATAATATCACAAAACTAAAACACTCAAATGGCCACCAAGTGAATACATAAACTGCACCATTTTAAAAAATGTTAATCCTATATAGCAGTGAACGTGAGTGCTTTACAACTACACATTACAACTTGGATGAACTGGGTTCAGAATTTTCAGAAAAAAAACACAGGTTTCAGAACAACCATACTGTATTGAATATGGTTGCATGTATATAAACATGCAAAGTTAAATAACACATTGTTTAGAGCTACAAACTTATGTGGCATAATTATAAAGCAAGATAATAATAAACATAAATTCAAAATAGTGGTTCAGGCATGCACAGAACTGCAATGCCATAATCATGTTCTTTTTCTAAAAGTGGGTGTTGGGTAGACGTCATTCACTGAATCTGTGTTTGAAGGCAAGCTGATATTGTAGCATAGTATTTATCATTCAAGTATTGTAGATCTGCCATTCAAGTCTTATGCCATTGCTCTAAAAGTATAATAGAGAAAGTGAAAATGAAAGACCCATTTCAGCTCTTGATGACCCCAGAAGCATAAAGACAGGCACAGGTTGCTTTTTCTCCTTGAGGTAATTGTTGGAACACAGCATGCATTACACTGTGATCTGGGCAACCTGTCTGAACCAGTCAGAAGTGGAGAGAGAAGAACACAGTGGTCATTAGAACATTAGGTCCAGAAGAGGATATGATCAGCACAGTTGAAGCCAGAGAGAAGGAAGATGTCAGATTTCATGGAATGGCAACAAAAGAGTTGAGATCATATATAACACATACCCCAAGGACACTCAGAATCTTCTGGAAGGATTTCGAGGAATGACCTAAGGAACTCCCACAAAAACATGGAGAAAACAGTAGAGTTGAAAATAGTTTTATAACTGCCTAAGGTTGGCATTTTATTTTTATTTTATTTTACTTTAAATTCTGGGATACATGTGCAGAACATGTAGGTTTGTTACATAGGTACACACGTGTCATGGTGGATTGTTGCACCCATCAACCCATCATCTACACTATATATTTCTCCTAAAGCTATCCTTCCCCTAGGTCCCCACCCTTCCAACAGGCCCTGGTGTGTGATGTTCCCCTCCCTGTGTTCATGCGTTCTCATTGTTCAACTCCCACTTATGAGTGAGAACATGTGGTGTTTGGTTTTCTGTTCTTGTGTTAGTTTGCTGAGAATGACGGGTTCCAGCTTCAGCCACGTCCCTGAAAAGGACATGAACTCATCCTCTTTATGGCTGCATAGTATTCCATGGTGTATGTGTACCACATTTTCTAAGAAAACGGGGCAACTGTTATTTGTGTACTTATAATGAATAACAGATATTAAATTACTGTGGCCAGAGAGTGCATATGTGTTTCATCCTAGTAGTACCTTACCAAATGAAAAAGAATAAGCTCTTTTTGCATAAATGCATAAATCCAACAGAATGTCTGCAAAGCAACTTTAAGTGTACCTGATGCTAGATATTAGGGATATCATCTATTTTTACAAAAGGAAGGTGCATGTTATGGTAGCACTAAAGTGCTCTTGAATTAGTCTTCTAATACTATTAGGTATAACCAAATTTAACTCAATATCTAATCTAGGACAAGTATGAGTGTGGAAAGGGGCCTATGCAAACACGTTTCCTTCAGCTTGTAAAGGGAATGAGAAATAAGTGTAATGGAAAGAGACGGTAATTAAGGTACACTTGGAATTCAGAAATTACACACACACAAACACACACGCACGCACGCGCGCAAATGTATGCACACTCCTCTTGAATATATACCAGCCCTAGAAAACTCAGTCCTTTCCAGCTTGGCAATGCCATTGGTATCCAGCACCCCAGGATGTCACTCTCACTGAATGCTCCTGGCTAAAATGCAGAGATTCTGCAAATGACTTCTGTAATGGGCAATGGAGAGGAAAAACTGGATGAAATTCAACATAGGAAAAGCCAATTTGAGTACTATAAAATGTTTTCTAATGATGGAGTCTATTAGGTCTTGAAATAATCTCAGCAGGAGAATGTGAAGGCTGTATCAAAAAGAGGACTTAAAAAACGGCAATAAAAATTTTGATTTAAACTGTCAATAGGGCAAATGTCTGCAGCAGACAAAACGCAGGACCTTGAGAACATTAACAGGGTTATAACACTTTTTGAAAACGTATGTGTTAAAGAAAAAAAAAACCTTACAATTCACTGCTGTGTGCTAAAAAGTAAAGGAAATTGTAGTTTCAGAGAACTGTTATTTTCTTTCTATAAAAATCAGTTTAATCTTCAAAAATATGTTTTCCTAATGTAAACAACGCGAGGCAGGATGGTCTGGAACTAAAAAGCAGTGGCTGTGAGTCTGCCGTAATTACAATTTGTCTAGCATCTCATGTTTAAGTTCAAGAATTTTTGAGTTTCCACCAGGAATGGAAGTTTTCCTAATGACCACACAGTGGGTAAATCTAAGTCCCACTGTTGCTCTATTAAGATTTTGGCTCTTTCCTTTCTAGGTTTTGCAAGCAATGTGTTCATGTACGTAAATGACCACAATCTCATTTGTAAAGAAAAGAAAGAAGTTTATTGTATAGAGCACACCGTGGACTTCACATCTGCCCCGGGTGGTCCTCTGAGACTTTCGTTTCTTTCTTTCACAAAAGCAGAAGATGAAGTTTAAGTGCCTTCATGTTTATTTAATTTAAAAATATCAGCCACTCTATTGTTCAGAACTAAGTCCTTTTAATAAAAAAATGGTTCCTTATTCCTCAGACACCATCCATGCATGAGGTGATGAACATTTTAAGATTTTAGGAGCAGGTGCTACCATAATCCTGTGGGCTTTTCTCTTTCACAGAATTTACTACCTTTTTGCTAAATGCCTACAGAAGATTGCTGAAGTTCATGCTTTCTCTTTTAAAGCTATTGAAACTCTTCAGTTGTGAAAACAGCCTAATGAAAGTAGCCTCTTTATCCTCCTCCTGCACTTGCAGACTGGTCTGGAATGAGTATCTCACATAGGTAGGCACAGCCTCAATGTGTTTGGGGCCTATTTGGACTGAAATAGAAAAGTCTCAGGGTGAGACAGAACCAGTCTAGAGGTAAACAGGCTGCAAATGCTGGCAGCTGTGACATTACAAATAAGCCTGCATTCCCCACCGTCGTCTCACTTATCAATTTTGACAGGTGACTGTCGTGACTCCTTGGAACATTTATCAAGAAGGACAAATTGTGCTGAATGTCAAGTTTGTCAGAAGGACTTCGGTCAGTGGTTGGCTATAAAGACAATTGGGCTCATAACCACTTGTCATGCATGGGAAAGATAACAGAGGGCCTAAATAATTTGTGCTTATTTTTAAAAGGCCCCCATTTACTTATTTGACTCTATTCTCTTCTAGTCTCAACACCCTAGTTCTAGTTCTTTTCATATCCCACCTGGACTATAAACATTGGCCCCTCATTTATTTCTTTTCTTTGGGTTTTGCTTCTCCAAGTTCGTCCTCCAAATTTCTACAAAATTGGGTCTATCTGGAATGCAAATCTGGGCTCCATCACACCTCTTCTAATATGGAATTGTCTTCTCATTATCCGTAGCATAAGGTCCAAGCTTCTTATTATGAAAAGCCATTTCTTTATATGGCCCTGCACATTGTCCAGCCATGTCTTTCTTCACTTCTTGTAATATAATTCTCCTGTTAGACTGACCTATTTGTCGTTCCTGGAACCTCCTGTCCTTGTCAGTACCTTCACACCTTGCCACTTGCTCTTGCCTTAAATGTCTGCCTGTTCAAAATTCTGCTCAGATATCATTTCCTCACTGACCATTTCCTGAAGAGTAAGCCACTGGCTTCTTGGTGCCATGTCTGTATTTTATTATTGTGAATGTCTTAACAGTAGTGTAATTATATATGTCTTCCTGTTTCCACATCTACACCAAACAGAAGAAAGTACCCTATTTATTTTGGCTTATCAATGTTCAGCATAGAATCTGAAATACTGTATTGCTCAAAAATATTTATTTCTGAACTTAATTGGGTCACTATGGATTTCAGATAGCTGAAAGGAAAGCATCAGTATATTACAATAGAAGTGAAAGTCATTTCAAAGTCTTTGAGTCTAAAAGCAAAATTTAGTAAAGTCTAAAAAAATTTTAAACACTGTGTATTTAGTTATATATTATGGGAATACTATGATCTGTATTTATATGAATAAGAATTCAGACTATGAAGTAGGACAATTTTATATCTTTGACTACTTATATGCATAAAGTTGTAAAACTAAGGACTGAGACAAATGTCTGATAGAAGGGTGTGTGTGAAACTTAAAAAGCAGTGAAACAGAAATATTTTATAAATATTGGCAAAAATTTCTTCAGTTTGTAGTAACATGTTTAATAAGAACATCTAATTTATTTTGTCAGGAATTTCCTTAAGCTCCACATTGCAACAATTACCATCATGTTAAAATAAACGAAGTGACTCTTCATAGATTGGAAATTATGAGAAATCCCTGGACAATGAAAAACAGAAGGGATTATGTTAAAGCCTGAAGCTCAGGCAAAATCAAATGAGAACCAAGAGGTTTATTCTCCAGCACTAGTGAACCACAGCGTCTCTGAGCTTGGAGCTTCCAAACAAATGGGGTGAAGGAGTGCCATGCACACTGCGGGTTCCTCCAGCGTCATCCTCTCTGCTAGCTCAGAACACCAAGAGCCACAGTTCAGCTTGCTTAAGCCTCCCCATAGCCCTAAGACATATGGTTTTAGTAGCCCCCCATATAGATACAGGAAACTAAGCTTTATTCCAGGTAGAGTTGTTCTAGAATTGGAAGGAAGGACAGTGTGGT
Source organism: Cebus imitator (assembly GCF_001604975.1). Classification (NCBI taxonomy): domain Eukaryota; kingdom Metazoa; phylum Chordata; class Mammalia; order Primates; family Cebidae; genus Cebus; species Cebus imitator. Next base: position 15,444,277 of record NW_016107317.1, read on the forward strand.
AGTATGGAGGCAAAGGACAAAGAGCCTCTCAGGAAGATGCAGATGACCAGCTGCATCAGGTGCTGTTGAGATGATAAGGTAGTGGAAGGTAGGATTGGATTTGGTCACTCAACAATTACTTATCATTCTCAAATCAGATTTCAATGGATTGAGAAATGAATGAGATATTTTTTTAAATGGTAGAGAATCAAATACTATTTTACGGTGTTTGGGCAAAGGAAGAATAGAGAATGTGGATGTCAAACATTCAAATGGGCTTAATTTGAAGTTTTTTTTAAAATTTAAATAAAAGAGGATTTAATATATTTGGGCCTACTATGCTTCTTAGAGCAGTCTTCCTTGTGTGTGGCTCAGAATCATGTTTCAGGTGCTTGTACTCAGACCCTATCATCCACAAGGTATGGAGTTTCTTTTCCATTTTTTCCTTTCTTCATAAATATTCTCCATTGTAGGTGACGAAATTGAGACTTACAATGGTTGAATGATGGAATAGAGATATATGTAGATATATCTATACCTATATCTTACATATCTGTGTTCCATAATTTATATAGTTTTATATGTATATATATGGCATATATTTATAGTTTACATATACATACGTATATATTTACATATATTTCATATATATGCCAGTTGTGATATTACATGTTGTCTTACCTTATCTCACACAATCCTATGAAACATGTATTATTACCTTTTCATAGGTTAAAAACCTGAGTGTCAGAGACGTCTCACAAGTACTAAGCAGCGAAGCTTGATTTGAGTTCACTTCAGGCTGATTCCAAAAATAGCAAAATATAATTTCTTCTCAAATCATTGATACAATTAGGCCTCTAGTTTGTTGGTAGTACAATTTTGAAAGACTGTCTTTGGCCTTTTTCTTGTTTTCTCATCCTTTCCCCCAGGACTCTCGTCCAGGCCTGATATCTCCCTGAGTGCTGTACTGCAATAGCGGCCCACTCAGTGTCTTTATATGGATGTCGAAGAGGCCTCTCAAACTCAGTGTACCCTAAAACGCTCTTGATTTTTGCCTCCAAATTCCCCACACCACACTTTCCCTGCCTCCGTTTTCCTCCTTTTAGGAAATAGTTATCTAATAGCTCAATTTCGAAAATGAAGACACTGCTTTCAACTCCTTTGTTTTCCTTATTTCCATGACTAGTCAATCAGCAATAATATCTGCCATGTTTCAAAAATATTCCCTGGCTTCTCTTCCCTTCTACTAACTGACCCAATAACCATCTGTTCTCACCCGAATGAGCACAATCACGTCCTCCCGCCTTTCTCTCTATCCTCACCAAACTTGACAATGTATTTCCAAAAGGTAGCCAAAGTTATATATTTAAAATAGAAATTAAAATAAAATAAAATATAAAATAGAAATCATGCTGTTTCCCTCTTAATTCCCTCTAATATCTTTCTATTTCACTTATAATAAAATCCACAAGCCTTATGATTTGCAAGGTCCTGAATTATGTGGCCTATAATTCTCCTCTGTCTTCTATAAACACCACTCTAACAACTCTGATCTTTTTCTTTGCTTAGTACATCAAGCTCCTTCTTTCCTAAGGGACTTTGAACTCTATATACACTTACCCTTCATGCAGATGAGTATCTGCTCTGGAGCCAGGCTACCACAATGTGAATGCCAGCTCCTCCACTAACCTGCTATCAATAGTTCTTGACCTTTTTCTGCCTCAGTTCTTTCATATATAAAGTGGGAAATGCCTATTTCATACTGTTGTAGTCAAGTTTAAATGAGTTAATATGCCTTTGGGATTTAGATAGGAATTGCATCAATCTGTAGATCACTTGGGTAGCACAGACATTCTAACAATATTAATTTTTCCAGTCTAGGAACATGAGATGTCTTTCCATTTATCTGTATCTGCTTTAATTTAATATTGTTTTATACTTTTCAGGGTACAAGTCTTTCACCTCCTTAGCTATACTTATTCCTAAGTATGTTATCTTTAATACTGTTGTAAATAAAATTGTTTTCTTAGTTTCCTTTTCAGATATTTCCTTGTTAGTGTATAGAAATGCAACTAATTTTTGTATGTTGATTTTGTATCCTGCAACTTTACTAAATGTGTTTATGGCATAGATTGTGGTGACAATTTCAGAGGTGTATACTTATCTCCAAGCTCATTGAGTTGCATAAATTAAATATGTAGAGATTTTGTATGTCAATCTTACCTCTATGAAGTGGCTTAAAAATGAGTATGAGTCAATATGCACTAGTACTTTGCAGCAAGGGATAGTTGTGGCTGTTATTGATGATGATGATTATTCCTTCTGATCTTTGTGTGGGTGGGTTCTTTATTTTCTTTTAGTTTTCAGCTTTCAGAGAGGCCATCTTTGGCTATTCTGTCTGTACCTGTCCCACACTGGAATTTCACACTATTTTCTTCCTAACACTATTTTTTTTCATCAGGGATTTTCTTAATTCCCTTAGTTTTTATTGTCTTCTTCCCCTTTTGAATACAAACTTCAGGAGAGCAGTGGCATTGTGTTGTTGGCCTCTGTGTTTCTCGTACCTGAGACAGTCTCTAATATGAACTAGGTACTTAATAAATATTTGCTGAGTAATGTGTGAAGTCACAGGCTCCAACTAACACTTTCAGGTTGACATTCTTAGCACTGCATCACCACTGAGTTCACTATCTTCAGCTGTAGCTCCATGTATCCATCTACTTTCTAGACATTTTTATATGCATGTGCCCATGCCTCAAATCGTCCACAAGCAACCCCATAGTGATGTTCCTTCTTCATCAATTTACTACTCAGTCAGCATCTACATGAGAGGGACCTTTCAGCTAAGTGGGAAACCTGGCAGCCATTTTCTCTCAGGGCCATGAAATGATGGCATATACCTGAATATATACATATTTACTATGTATGTGCCAGTCAGGACTACATGTTCTCATATAGTATTACATTTAATACTAACAAATACATATTATTAATACTATCTTCTTTTCACAGATGAGGAACCCGAGACTCAAAGAGGTCACATAGTAATACTAAGTATTGGAGTCCGATTTGAGTGCACTTTAGGCTGATTCCATATATACCTAAATATAATTTCTCCTCCAATAAGAATGATACAATGAAATGTTTAGTGTTTTGGGAATAAAAAGTTTTGAAGGAATGACTTGTAAATTAATGGGCAGGTTATTTATAGGGAACAGTAAATGAGGACTTAATGAGGGGAATTTATTTTATATAGTTGGAATATAAGCAAAATAATTTGGGGATTAGAAAGTCTTCTAGAATCTTTTCCACATGATTAATCTGATATTAATCAGATATTGATCATTTTGAATTATAATATTACGAATGTCTGTACTTTATTACTGTACAGCTATGCACATGTTTAAGACCATTAAGGAAAGTGACAGAAAATGACCCTAAAGCCAATTTCCCTACCCCTGAGAAAAATCCCTGAGAGAACATATGGCTTTCTTTGCTTTTGGCAGACATAAAGAATAGAACTTGCATATAAAATGGCCAGTCCAGTTTGAAGTGGTGATAATGTTAATTCATTTCCTTCTGTGAGAATCAGATAGTAAAACTAATTTAATATTCACATGTGCTGCCTCCTATATGAGTTACTCTATGTCTGTGAATTAGTTTACCCATCCTATACTAGGATATATTGTATGAGACTGCGTTCGTAAAAAACATTTTAAGGTGAATAAATCTAAAAGCACATCATCTGGGAGATTTAGACTTTCATGTTAACCCAGAAAAAAGTAAGCGATGGAAAGTCTGCTGGTCACGCAAATTATCTGAGGGAGAGAAAGAGAAGTTTGGAGTCACTGTTGTTTTCATTTTGGAGAGAGAGATTTGTTAATTTCTTTGTCTATCAGACAGGAAGAGATTAAATCATTATTAACTAAAAACACATAGTGGTGTCTCCACACAGGGAATCAGTTTTCTTTTGAATTTCCCAACTGCATTGCTCACATACTCTTAAAGCACATTTGTAACTGTCTTTACTTGGCAGATAGCCATGTCCAAGTCAAAGGAAGGAAAAATTCTTTAAGGATTATGAACTTCCTGGCTGCAAAAAAGGCTCAACAGCTGTCAGGGGATCCTCTAGTTACTCATAAACATTCCCTTGGAAAAAGCACTATCCTTCCAATGGCTATTTAGGAGTCTTAAACCTCTCTCATAAGATAAACCACAGGTAATCACATAATATGTAGGATGTATTAGTTTTAATTCGTTTATAAAAACAGTCAAATACTATATCCTCTTGACAATTACACAATCTAGGAAAGAACACATATTAGATTACACGCCAAAGTGAAAACTGAATAATGACATACCAATAACAAGCATATAGTACTTTTAAAATAATATAAAAAATCATTTCTTAAGAGAAAGAAGAAATTCTTGCCCAGCATTTGCCATTAACTAGCTGTGACAGGTGAATCTTTCACCTTTACAGGCTTCAGTTTCCCCTGTCAAGTAAATCAAATGTGCGTCTATAGCCTTCTTATGGCTCCTATGCACCATGTCAAAGCTCTCTTCATTTCAATTCTCTTTTGTCCAAATACGATGTAATTGTTTTTAATCCATATGTGCTTTTCCATTATTTCAAGTTCCTACCTATAATATCTCTTATTGTGCCTTGATTACTAACAAGTCTTTTATATTTAAAGGAAGACTCTATCCATCTTATAAAATGTACAACTTTTTTTTCGCTAACAACCTTTCTACAGCAAATTCTTATATGGTAACTTCTTACGGAATCCTTCACTTCCTACTGAGAAGAATGTGGGACTTTAAAACTGTGGTATTCTCAAGAGAGCAAAAAGAGCAAATGGTTTCAATGTGTTTTACAGAATGAAGAAAAGTCTCAGATTTAACTTCTAACATTTTGTCACTATTGAAACGTTATGCTAACAAATAGAAATATGAAAAGAGAAGATTGGTAAGAGGGCAAGAACAATGAAATGAAAGCACAGGCAAAAGAGTATTTGAGAAACTGGTCAAGTCTAACTTTGACTGGTGAATAACTTCTGCTGCAGAGCTGCAACTCACAATTAGATTTGAGTTCCAAAACTGTGGCTTCTGTAATAGCTGGCATCAACACCAAACACAAACATACGCTGCCTTAAATGTTTTATTTTAAGTAATTAAATCTGGATATTTAAAATCTGATAATGTCTGGAAGTGCCATATCTCAGTTCAAGCCAGGTGATTATCAGCTTTGTGCCTTCATCTTCACATTCTCCTAATCTGTTTCATTTATGATGACTACAGGCGTAGATTATTTGTTGTTGTATTTAAAAATACTACCATCCAGTGCTTCATCTGTAAACATCATTGTTACTGCTGACATCTTTCTATGGGCTTGAAATGAGCCAAAAGATTTATTTGCTCCATCACCACATTTTAAACATGCTCCCAGCCAATAACGAGGCAGAGTCAGAGGCTGTGTATGTGTGTGTCCGTATTTAGGCATGTTTACTGGGAGAGTAAATAATAATTTTAAATTTAAATTACAAAAAAATATGATATTTTCTCTCATATTTAATTTGAAGAACAAAACAACTTTTTGAAAATGTGAGATGTATGTCCAAAGAGCCTCAGTTCTAAACCATCTTTGAGACTTATGCTTCAGCTTTGCTAGCCTTCAAGTGCCTTTAAGATTTAACCATTGCTTTGATCATTTAATGTGCTGAGTACTTGGAAGAGAGGGATGCGTAAAACAAAGTTAACCATACTGAAGAAGGTTAGAGACTTTTTGGGGAACCCAAAGTAAGAAAAAACAATAATCATATATAAAGCAAGTGGAAGAGAGGGCAGAGGCCAGAATCTAGGCAGTTTTAAGAAGAATCCTGTACTTCTTTCAGTGAAAAACTATAACCATATCTTTCGTTTGTCAAATATTTAATAGTTCAAAAAACATTTTTGTCTTTGTGTTCTTATTTCTACCTCTGACATGAAACCAACGGTATAGGAACAGTGTGGAGGAAGATAAAGGGAGTATTCTAGGCAGAGGAAAGCAAGAACAAAAACTAAAGACCAAGAAATGTGATGCTTGGGGAGCTGCAGGCAGTTTATGTGGCAGAAGCACAGCATTCTCAGTTCGCTTGGATTAGTGGGTGGTGAGCACAGGGAGGCAGATGGGAAGCGCCTCATATGCTACGGAGTTTACATTTCATTATACAGGCCTGAGTTTTCCAAACTGGAATGTCAGGGGCGCCATAAAACTACAGCTTAAACACTATGCATCTTCCTGGAGTATCAATTTGTGAAAGTGGGGGTGGGGAAACCACAATGTATCTACTACGAGGTAAAATGCAAATTTCCAAAGAATGAAACAAAACTGGTATGAAATTGCTCTTTAGGCCCTACACCCAGACTTGGTGGGCTAAGACCCCTCATGTTCCTCATTATTCCTCTATTGAAAAGCTCTGAGGAGCATTCGTAGAAACAATGAAGAATTACTGAAGAATTTTCAGCAAAGGGGTGGCATGATCATTAACAGTAAGAAAGAGATGGTGGTGGCAGAGACTAAGAGCAGGAAGACGTGAGGAGGCAACTGCTTTAGAGGGATGGGGTTAGGGCCTGGCTGTGAAGATGCACCAGGCTCAACTGAGAGCATTTTGTGGTGTTGGGGGTGAGGAGCAGGAAGGAATCAGGGCTGTTCTTAGCTTTCTGGTCTGTGCCACTTTACCTAGAAAGCAAGTTTGTTTTAGAATTAGAGGTGATCTCTAAAGCACATAGCTGAGAGCCTGGCAACACGGTAAATGCTCAGAACACTGTAACTCTTAGAATTGTGCAGCTAAGGGGGCTGTTAAGACAGAGGATAGAAGAACAAGCAGATTTGAGGCAGAAGCATGCTGAATTTAGGAGGCATTTCCTGATTTCATTTAAAATGCTCTTCATCTATGACGTTTCAAATCTCTTAAAACTTATCTTTTTGTTCAACCTTATGCTTATGGACCTATATTTGAATATACGGTTGACATGGAAGTAGGTATACGTTAAATACTAACTATAATGTTAATCCCATTTACTATGTTGATGAAACTATATTATTTCTGTAAACTGGGTATTTATTCCAAAACTTTTATTTATATAGAGTTGAGGGTCTTGCTTTGTCACCCAGGCTGGAGTGTAGTGGTGTGAGCANTTCCCTCTTAATTCCCTCTAATATCTTTCTATTTCACTTATAATAAAATCCACAAGCCTTATGATTTGCAAGGTCCTGAATTATGTGGCCTATAAGTCTTCTATAAACACCACTCTAACAACTCTGATCTTTTTCTTTGCTTAGTACATCAAGCTCCTTCTTTCCTAAGGGACTTTGAACTCTATATACACTTACCCTTCATGCAGATGAGTATCTGCTCTGGAGCCAGGCTACCACAATGTGAATGCCAGCTCCTCCACTAACCTGCTATCAATAGTTCTTGACCTTTTTCTGCCTCAGTTCTTTCATATATAAAGTGGGAAATGCCTATTTCATACTGTTGTAGTCAAGTTTAAATGAGTTAATATGCCTTTGGGATTTAGATAGGAATTGCATCAATCTGTAGATCACTTGGGTAGCACAGACATTCTAACAATATTAATTTTTCCAGTCTAGGAACATGAGATGTCTTTCCATTTATCTGTATCTGCTTTAATTTAATATTGTTTTATACTTTTCAGGGTACAAGTCTTTCACCTCCTTAGCTATACTTATTCCTAAGTATGTTATCTTTAATACTGTTGTAAATAAAATTGTTTTCTTAGTTTCCTTTTCAGATATTTCCTTGTTAGTGTATAGAAATGCAACTAATTTTTGTATGTTGATTTTGTATCCTGCAACTTTACTAAATGTGTTTATGGCATAGATTGTGGTGACAATTTCAGAGGTGTATACTTATCTCCAAGCTCATTGAGTTGCATAAATTAAATATGTAGAGATTTTGTATGTCAATCTTACCTCTATGAAGTGGCTTAAAAATGAGTATGAGTCAATATGCACTAGTACTTTGCAGCAAGGGATAGTTGTGGCTGTTATTGATGATGATGATTATTCCTTCTGATCTTTGTGTGGGTGGGTTCTTTATTTTCTTTTAGTTTTCAGCTTTCAGAGAGGCCATCTTTGGCTATTCTGTCTGTACCTGTCCCACACTGGAATTTCACACTATTTTCTTCCTAACACTATTTTTTTTCATCAGGGATTTTCTTAATTCCCTTAGTTTTTATTGTCTTCTTCCCCTTTTGAATACAAACTTCAGGAGAGCAGTGGCATTGTGTTGTTGGCCTCTGTGTTTCTCGTACCTGAGACAGTCTCTAATATGAACTAGGTACTTAATAAATATTTGCTGAGTAATGTGTGAAGTCACAGGCTCCAACTAACACTTTCAGGTTGACATTCTTAGCACTGCATCACCACTGAGTTCACTATCTTCAGCTGTAGCTCCATGTATCCATCTACTTTCTAGACATTTTTATATGCATGTGCCCATGCCTCAAATCGTCCACAAGCAACCCCATAGTGATGTTCCTTCTTCATCAATTTACTACTCAGTCAGCATCTACATGAGAGGGACCTTTCAGCTAAGTGGGAAACCTGGCAGCCATTTTCTCTCAGGGCCATGAAATGATGGCATATACCTGAATATATACATATTTACTATGTATGTGCCAGTCAGGACTACATGTTCTCATATAGTATTACATTTAATACTAACAAATACATATTATTAATACTATCTTCTTTTCACAGATGAGGAACCCGAGACTCAAAGAGGTCACATAGTAATACTAAGTATTGGAGTCCGATTTGAGTGCACTTTAGGCTGATTCCATATATACCTAAATATAATTTCTCCTCCAATAAGAATGATACAATGAAATGTTTAGTGTTTTGGGAATAAAAAGTTTTGAAGGAATGACTTGTAAATTAATGGGCAGGTTATTTATAGGGAACAGTAAATGAGGACTTAATGAGGGGAATTTATTTTATATAGTTGGAATATAAGCAAAATAATTTGGGGATTAGAAAGTCTTCTAGAATCTTTTCCACATGATTAATCTGATATTAATCAGATATTGATCATTTTGAATTATAATATTACGAATGTCTGTACTTTATTACTGTACAGCTATGCACATGTTTAAGACCATTAAGGAAAGTGACAGAAAATGACCCTAAAGCCAATTTCCCTACCCCTGAGAAAAATCCCTGAGAGAACATATGGCTTTCTTTGCTTTTGGCAGACATAAAGAATAGAACTTGCATATAAAATGGCCAGTCCAGTTTGAAGTGGTGATAATGTTAATTCATTTCCTTCTGTGAGAATCAGATAGTAAAACTAATTTAATATTCACATGTGCTGCCTCCTATATGAGTTACTCTATGTCTGTGAATTAGTTTACCCATCCTATACTAGGATATATTGTATGAGACTGCGTTCGTAAAAAACATTTTAAGGTGAATAAATCTAAAAGCACATCATCTGGGAGATTTAGACTTTCAAGTTAACCCAGAAAAAAGTAAGCGATGGAAAGTCTGCTGGTCACGCAAATTATCTGAGGGAGAGAAAGAGAAGTTTGGAGTCACTGTTGTTTTCATTTTGGAGAGAGAGATTTGTTAATTTCTTTGTCTATCAGACAGGAAGAGATTAAATCATTATTAACTAAAAACACATAGTGGTGTCTCCACACAGGGAATCAGTTTTCTTTTGAATTTCCCAACTGCATTGCTCACATACTCTTAAAGCACATTTGTAACTGTCTTTACTTGGCAGATAGCCATGTCCAAGTCAAAGGAAGGAAAAATTCTTTAAGGATTATGAACTTCCTGGCTGCAAAAAAGGCTCAACAGCTGTCAGGGGATCCTCTAGTTACTCATAAACATTCCCTTGGAAAAAGCACTATCCTTCCAATGGCTATTTAGGAGTCTTAAACCTCTCTCATAAGATAAACCACAGGTAATCACATAATATGTAGGATGTATTAGTTTTAATTCGTTTATAAAAACAGTCAAATACTATATCCTCTTGACAATTACACAATCTAGGAAAGAACACATATTAGATTACACGCCAAAGTGAAAACTGAATAATGACATACCAATAACAAGCATATAGTACTTTTAAAATAATATAAAAAATCATTTCTTAAGAGAAAGAAGAAATTCTTGCCCAGCATTTGCCATTAACTAGCTGTGACAGGTGAATCTTTCACCTTTACAGGCTTCAGTTTCCCCTGTCAAGTAAATCAAATGTGCGTCTATAGCCTTCTTATGGCTCCTATGCACCATGTCAAAGCTCTCTTCATTTCAATTCTCTTTTGTCCAAATACGATGTAATTGTTTTTAATCCATATGTGCTTTTCCATTATTTCAAGTTCCTACCTATAATATCTCTTATTGTGCCTTGATTACTAACAAGTCTTTTATATTTAAAGGAAGACTCTATCCATCTTATAAAATGTACAACTTTTTTTTCGCTAACAACCTTTCTACAGCAAATTCTTATATGGTAACTTCTTACGGAATCCTTCACTTCCTACTGAGAAGAATGTGGGACTTTAAAACTGTGGTATTCTCAAGAGAGCAAAAAGAGCAAATGGTTTCAATGTGTTTTACAGAATGAAGAAAAGTCTCAGATTTAACTTCTAACATTTTGTCACTATTGAAACGTTATGCTAACAAATAGAAATATGAAAAGAGAAGATTGGTAAGAGGGCAAGAACAATGAAATGAAAGCACAGGCAAAAGAGTATTTGAGAAACTGGTCAAGTCTAACTTTGACTGGTGAATAACTTCTGCTGCAGAGCTGCAACTCACAATTAGATTTGAGTTCCAAAACTGTGGCTTCTGTAATAGCTGGCATCAACACCAAACACAAACATACGCTGCCTTAAATGTTTTATTTTAAGTAATTAAATCTGGATATTTAAAATCTGATAATGTCTGGAAGTGCCATATCTCAGTTCAAGCCAGGTGATTATCAGCTTTGTGCCTTCATCTTCACATTCTCCTAATCTGTTTCATTTATGATGACTACAGGCGTAGATTATTTGTTGTTGTATTTAAAAATACTACCATCCAGTGCTTCATCTGTAAACATCATTGTTACTGCTGACATCTTTCTATGGGCTTGAAATGAGCCAAAAGATTTATTTGCTCCATCACCACATTTTAAACATGCTCCCAGCCAATAACGAGGCAGAGTCAGAGGCTGTGTATGTGTGTGTCCGTATTTAGGCATGTTTACTGGGAGAGTAAATAATAATTTTAAATTTAAATTACAAAAAAATATGATATTTTCTCTCATATTTAATTTGAAGAACAAAACAACTTTTTGAAAATGTGAGATGTATGTCCAAAGAGCCTCAGTTCTAAACCATCTTTGAGACTTATGCTTCAGCTTTGCTAGCCTTCAAGTGCCTTTAAGATTTAACCATTGCTTTGATCATTTAATGTGCTGAGTACTTGGAAGAGAGGGATGCGTAAAACAAAGTTAACCATACTGAAGAAGGTTAGAGACTTTTTGGGGAACCCAAAGTAAGAAAAAACAATAATCATATATAAAGCAAGTGGAAGAGAGGGCAGAGGCCAGAATCTAGGCAGTTTTAAGAAGAATCCTGTACTTCTTTCAGTGAAAAACTATAACCATATCTTTCGTTTGTCAAATATTTAATAGTTCAAAAAACATTTTTGTCTTTGTGTTCTTATTTCTACCTCTGACATGAAACCAACGGTATAGGAACAGTGTGGAGGAAGATAAAGGGAGTATTCTAGGCAGAGGAAAGCAAGAACAAAAACTAAAGACCAAGAAATGTGATGCTTGGGGAGCTGCAGGCAGTTTATGTGGCAGAAGCACAGCATTCTCAGTTCGCTTGGATTAGTGGGTGGTGAGCACAGGGAGGCAGATGGGAAGCGCCTCATATGCTACGGAGTTTACATTTCATTATACAGGCCTGAGTTTTCCAAACTGGAATGTCAGGGGCGCCATAAAACTACAGCTTAAACACTATGCATCTTCCTGGAGTATCAATTTGTGAAAGTGGGGGTGGGGAAACCACAATGTATCTACTACGAGGTAAAATGCAAATTTCCAAAGAATGAAACAAAACTGGTATGAAATTGCTCTTTAGGCCCTACACCCAGACTTGGTGGGCTAAGACCCCTCATGTTCCTCATTATTCCTCTATTGAAAAGCTCTGAGGAGCATTCGTAGAAACAATGAAGAATTACTGAAGAATTTTCAGCAAAGGGGTGGCATGATCATTAACAGTAAGAAAGAGATGGTGGTGGCAGAGACTAAGAGCAGGAAGACGTGAGGAGGCAACTGCTTTAGAGGGATGGGGTTAGGGCCTGGCTGTGAAGATGCACCAGGCTCAACTGAGAGCATTTTGTGGTGTTGGGGGTGAGGAGCAGGAAGGAATCAGGGCTGTTCTTAGCTTTCTGGTCTGTGCCACTTTACCTAGAAAGCAAGTTTGTTTTAGAATTAGAGGTGATCTCTAAAGCACATAGCTGAGAGCCTGGCAACACGGTAAATGCTCAGAACACTGTAACTCTTAGAATTGTGCAGCTAAGGGGGCTGTTAAGACAGAGGATAGAAGAACAAGCAGATTTGAGGCAGAAGCATGCTGAATTTAGGAGGCATTTCCTGATTTCATTTAAAATGCTCTTCATCTATGACGTTTCAAATCTCTTAAAACTTATCTTTTTGTTCAACCTTATGCTTATGGACCTATATTTGAATATACGGTTGACATGGAAGTAGGTATACGTTAAATACTAACTATAATGTTAATCCCATTTACTATGTTGATGAAACTATATTATTTCTGTAAACTGGGTATTTATTCCAAAACTTTTATTTATATAGAGTTGAGGGTCTTGCTTTGTCACCCAGGCTGGAGTGTAGTGGTGTGAGCATAGCTCAGTAGCCTTTAACTCCTAGGATCAATAATCCTCCCACCTCAGTCTCTTGACTAGCTGGGACCTCAGATGCCATCATGCGCAGTTAATTATTTAATTTTTTTATAGATACAGGGTCTCACTACATAGTCCAGACTGCTCTCAAGCTTCTGGCCTCAAGTCAAGCCCCTTTTAAAATGTGTTTTAAATAAAGGTTATATAATAATAAAGGAAATATGCGCACTTAATACTAATGATACTACTCTCATATATTGCCTGTAAGAATATAAATTAATACATCTTTTCTTGTACAGCAATTTTTCAATGAATATTTATCTGAAGTGTTATAAACTATTCGTGCATTGATACAGTAATTTTACTTTGGGAAAATTTTCTTAGGGAGATAACTCTGAAATGCAGACAAAGTTATGCATAAAGCAGTTAACGGTAGCTCTTAATGATTTAAATAAAAATTGGAAAAATTTTAAATTTCCCCAAAATGGCAAAATTACACTCATACAGTGTAGATAGAAGACGAAAACACACACAAAATATTAACTGTTATTATCTTAGGTGGTACGATTGCCACCATATTTAAAAATTGTATTTTGGACCTCAAATGCATAGATCAGATTTATCATACATCTGCACTAGTTCTCTTTTATTTATATTCAATTACATTGGAATGGATTATGTAATAGACAGTGAATATTGGTAAATGCAGCACGTAACCAGAAACCAGAGTACTACCAGTAGCTTATGACCTTGAAGGAGAAGGAGAACTGTAATCCTAATATAAAACACATCTCCCTTAGGGATTCCATTCATTCATTTCAGAGACAATATGATATAGTGAAGAAAAATTCCAAACGAGGATTATTTTTTTGTATTTTTGAATTTAAAAATATGTATTATACGTAAATAAAGTAATTTATTTTCTAGATTTTTACAGACTGCATCTTCCATTTCAAATTGGTAAATGCATATGAGCTAAGTTGCTCTGAACGCTAAAGCTAAAGTCAGAGATAATACGGAGAGGGGTGCTACTTGATACCAACTGAGGCATATTGTACTAGACACAGACCAATGTGAGGTCATGTGAGTGTGTGGGCTTTCTCTGTAAGAACTGAAATAAAATGTGGGTTGGTATGTTTAAACTGTTAAAATACTTGTAAAAATGTTTAAGGATTTGACCATGAATTTGTCTCACTTTGTTTATATGAGCTACATTCTAGAAATAGATGCAGACCAGTCACTCCATAGTCAACACTAGCTGTTCCCATGGATCACACAGGTGGAACACAATTCATTCAAGAGAGATTTAGACTCCTGGTCTGATTTCCCTCCATTATATTATATTGCCTCTGAAAACAACATTAGAATCTTTAACACAAATTTTGCTTTATATTAGAAAAGACAGCTCTTCTTTTCCTGCCACTATGAAAATAGTCTTTGAAAGCAGAATAGAAGTCACTGGAAAATATGATTTGATATGCAAATATGCACCTTAAACACAACCTTTCACAAACACCTTTAAGTAATGCAAGGAAATCTTCTGAATATGTATCATAGGTATCTTCAAACAAAAATTGAATGTCAGCATTTTGATAAAAGTCATATATGTAGTATAAGGAATCTTCATTTATATTTAGATTCCTGGTAAAATAAATGTGCCTGTGGTACCTGGTTTAATAACCAACTTGGAAGGTTCAATTTGCTTTTCACTGTTTTCTCAGGAAATAAGGTTTAGTGTTGTCACAATCAGTAAGGCAAAAGACAGATTTGTTTCTTATTTGTTTTACGAAATTACAGAAACAAACTAATAGCAATACTAATCTTATTTGATTCAGTAAGAAATCTGAAAGAATTATAATAACTTTGATAACTGTTGCCAACTTTGTGGCATTTTTTCTAGTCACTCTTCAAGCAAGACTGACAAGAAAATAAAAATTAATCTCACAATTTAGGGAAATCATACAATTTAATAAACAGGCATTCAATTTAAGAAATTCTGCTTGAAATGTTAGGATAATACAACATGTGATTTTATGAAGTATTAGTCTCAAAGTTCAACGAGTAGAACAACCACACAATGTATTTTCTACTAGGATACTTGCAAAAGTTAAAAAAAAAGAAAAGCTGCTACTGATAATGAGCCATACACCAAGACTGTTTAGGGCAAACCAGGGTATACAGTTATCCTAACAGGCCTGAACCCCAATCATTCTCTAACTACAGAAATTAGCATGTCTATTTACCAGGGTTCAGCAGCTTATGGATTTGTGGTAAAATACACATATGTTCCTTGGTAAAACAGAAACAATAAAAAACTCAGTTTCCTTACTTTACAATCTGGCTCAGGTATACACTCAAATCCATTTCCTCAAATTAACAGATAAATTGACATCCTATGAAAAAATACTTTCTTACTTTATTTCAAATTGTTATTCTCTATCAGCCTTCTTTTCCTCTCCCCTAATTTAACACTTTGTAGTTATTTTGGGGACTTATAAAATAAGAATAGTAGCAGCAACGATCCACAATTTATTCACTCATCACACAAATACTACTGAAGGATCACTGTGTGCCAGGTCCTGTGCTGGGCCCTCCTGGTGAAGAAGATAATTACAAGTGGTCACTTCTGTTATAAAGACAACCCATTTAGAAGAAAAGACAAGTACATAAACGATTATAGTTTTGGGCATAATCTAAAGAACAGAAAATGTTTACAGAATGTGGTGTGGGAGTTCAGTGGTGGGAAAGATTGTAGTACATGGTAGGAGGCCATCACAGAATGCTTCTACGCATTGATGCCTGACTCTGTCTTTGAAGTGATGCTTGACTCTGTCTTTGAACGGTAGCAGAGATTGTCACAAAAGCATCCCAGAGGCACAGCAGCGCATGAGCAAAGGCACAAAGAAAGGAAAGCACACAGCTTCCTCTGAGTATTGGTGTGCTTTAGAGTTTGATCCCATGATGCTGAAAAGGTGGGGTGGTGTCAGAGTTCCAAGGACCCTCCATGGCAGGCAAAGGATTTTAGTTAATTCAGGGAACAGAGTCATACAAGATGAGAAACAGAGGAGTAAGCCAATGAGAGGCACACTTGAAAAGATTTGATCTGGCAGTGGTGGATAGGATGGCCTGCAGAGATTAGGATTAGGGACGGGCCACAGGAGAGCAAAAACTAGCCTAAAGGTAGAACAATGTTGGAAACAAAGGGAAGACAGTGGTGATAAGAAGGAGAAACATGTCACAGAGAATCTGGAAATACTAGCTCTGATATATGATAACTCATTGGTTTGGTCTCCCTGATTAAGATTCTCATCTGACATATTTGAGAAAATGGTGCTGTCATTAATAGGTACCTCAGTGAACCATCTCCAGACTGACAGAATACCGTATTATCTTTAATGCTCAGGTAATAAAAATATTTCACACTCCATCCAGATCAGTTTTCAATTGAGTAAATTTCCCAAAGGACCAGCACTTATGAAGATGATTTTTTTAAATGGATGATTTTACTGCCCAGTAGTAAGTGGTATAAAATTATTTTAGCCATTTCATTAATAATTCTAAAATGTGACTAACAAGCGGAAGAAAAGGGACTAGTGGAAGACATTCAGTGAATTAAACAAATCTAAATATTCTACCCTTTTACACGCTATACATGATTTTCTCATTTATCTACTGCAACATACAGATACTATATGGTCTCTTTATCAATTATGGTTCATACCCAACATGTTTCTTCCATCATTGGCTTTCAAACTCTTTGATACGTTTGCCTCTGTCAAGATCAGAGACGGGCAGAGCCACAATTGGCTAGTGGGGGAGGCACTTAGTTCCCAGTTCCTTGCAGTGTTTCTCACATATGCTGATTGAGTCCTTGGTCAAGAAGTAATAAGGGGGATTAGAGAACCTGCCAAGCATGGATTAGAGAACCTGCCAAATTTATACCAAGTGTGAGATTCTATGATTTTATAAGGTGGCCAGTGAAGATACATTTCCATGGAGACCATTAACTTTCTACTACATGACTTATTTCTCCCTATTTTTCACCATCTTTGCCCTTTCCTTAGAAGGTTTTGAGACAAAAATGGCACTAGAATTGAAACTCCTGCTCCAAGAACAAATATCTGCTGGAAAGGGAGAGGGCATTTATTATAACTGGGCAGTGGTCCCAAGTTCTTTTCCATTTCCCTTTGTATGGAAAAGAGGAAAGGGACTAGGTGGCTCAGAGTTGGTCCATGCAGACAGCAATGGGAACCCTCATTTATTCCTTGAGGAAATATGCATTGAGCACCAACTGTGAAATGGGCCACGTGATGCAGTGATAAGCAAGGCAGATGAAGCCGCTGCCCTCAGAGCCTTAAGATCTATATAGCTCTAAACAGGTATACTAGGGACTTTTTTTTTTTTTCCTAAATTTTGCCTTCACAAATCATGAAGTTGCTCAAAAAATATGATGAAATCTAGTTAATAATTATCTTCTTGATACTTTTTTTGAATGAAAATCCCCGATTCATGATTCCATTTTCTTTACGTAAAAGAGAGATTACGTACTTAAAGCCTCGCAAATATTCTGCACGTATTTGCAGGGATCCAGCTCCAGGAAATACATTTTGCAAAACGACACTTCTCAGCACAGCATAAGTGGGTTTGCTTATGCTTTGCATAAGGATTTCCAAGAGGAAGCTAATTAATATGCTAAATGCTCACTCCTATTTATAGACACTGGCCCAGCTTTGGTTTTCAGTTAACATGTACATAGAACTCTGACGTATTTATCCTCTCTTTTCCACTTTTAGTACCTCTTCAAGCAAACTTCTAAAATGTTTTTGCTTATATTTTTATAACATTGGACACATAAAGGCTACTTATTTCAGCCTTTTGTATATATTTCTTTGCCTGATTTTTGAGGGAGAAGTAAAAGTGATTTCGAGCCGTATTTCTAAGTGATAAAAATCTGCAGGCACAGAACCGTTGCTTATGTTGACTAACGTGATGTTTTATACTATCTCAATTTTGCATGTATTGGTTTCTAACCCCTCTATCAGCATTAGCATTGACTTTTGAGAGTTAATGGCAAATGCACTCAGGCAGTTGCAAACATGTCTTTATTAGGAGCTGGGCAAGAAGATCTCCATATTTCTCAAAACCTTTCCCTTTAAGTTACTTCTAGTAGAGGTTGGATTTGAGATCTGCCTCCGACTTGCTAAGGGCTATTTATGATTTATTTCAACCTTTGGCTGGCTCTAGGGGGGCAAAAATGAACAAAGTTGAAACTAAAAAGAAGAGAAGCTTAATCCTCAGTGAAATTCCAGTGGCATGGAACACCCTAACTCTTATGATGGGTGTATTGTTTAAATTTTTATACGTTTATTTTTTTTTCTCAAAAATAAAATTAAACTCATTTATCATTTTTAATTAGAGAACAAGTGCCATCATTTTTTAAAGAGAACAAATTTCAAGCTGTGACTCTTTTAATATAGACTGGTCCTCCGAGACTTTTCTGAAGCACTATGGGGAAATTTAAAACCCAGTCAAATATTTTTCTTAGGAAAAGTGGAGATAGGTCATGGTGAGATATGGGTGTCATTAAATTTTCATAGAGGTTCCTAACACACTGGAGTCACTATAACATGGACACATTGACTACAATATCTCTAAAGAAGCATTTGCTTGTCCACCAGGGCTCTGAAGGGAGCTGTTACAGTCTATCAATGAAATAATCTGCATGTTAAAAAGTCCCTAAATATGTATTTACAAGACAGTCAGCTCTGTTTTGGTCTATTGGGTTAATCCATGTGCTAAAAGCCTATATATGTACTCACAAGATATACAGATCAGCTTTGGTTCACTGAGTCTATAGTAAGTAGGTCTTTAAAAAGGCACCTAAATAGTCGCACAGTTTGTATTTTAGCAAGTTCAGAAATTCTATATATTATATAGTCTATATAATAGACTATATACTATATACTATATTTCTTTTAAAGTGTAGATATATTATTTTTGTTCCAGTGGATGCCAGAAGGTGTGCTTCACTCTGACCTCTAATACTTTGCTCTTAAAATGTCAGAAGAAATTGCCATAGCATAGACTATATTAAAGCTCTGTGGCACAGTCCTCCAGGCTGGGGTGGATGCTTCCTAGTCTATGTCGTACTCCATCCACCATCACCGTCCAGATCTAATTCCCCATGCCCTCTCAGCTGACTTTGCTTCCTTCCTGTCCATCTCAGCCCAACAGCCGGAGGGATCCTGTTATGTTCCTTTGTTCCAGCAACTTCCCATCTCATAGTCAAAGCAACTTCCTATATCATAGTCAAAACCAAAGGCTCCACAAGATATGCCCTCACCTCTTTCTGACTTCACCCCTTTCCACTCTCTCACTGGCCTCTTTGCTACTCCTCGTCCACCCCAGCATGCTCCTGGTTCAGGCCCTGGTCACCTGCCCTGCCTTCTTTCTGAAAATCTCCTTTCACACGGCTAGGTCGCTTATATTCTTTAGTTCTCTTGTGACAGAAGACTCCATGATGACCCTGTATAAGACAGTAACATCCTGTTCAACACCACTCTTACTGTTCTCCATTAGTACTTCTCACCATGGAATAGAAGATGTCTTTGTTTGTTTATTGTTGAGCTTCTTCTCCTAGAACCTCCTTCCACTGGGGCAAGAGCTTCGTAATCCCATGCTTAGATAACTGCCTGGTACATTTTAAGTACTCATTAAGTATTTATGCTACAAATGAATGAAAGCAGATGAAAAAACAGCCTTCTTTCTACTTCCTGGATTGCCTGGTTGTGCTCATGTTTAGGTTGAAGAGGAATGCGTATGTCTCTTTCTGAGTTTTTGCCTTCTTCTTGGCCATTAGACCTAGTTCCCTGTAATATTCTCTCAGTGACACAAACTGGTGCTTTCTTAGGGTGCTCAGCCATGCCATTTCTAGAGCTATAGGGTTATGATGAAGCTCCTAGAGGAGGTAGGGTCATCTCAGTTGGGCACAGAAACATCAGATCAGTCTGCTTCTAGGTGCAACAGTAAAAGTGCAAAACAAAGACAGAATTAGCATTTCTAAATCTGTTCACTGAATGAGCCTAATGATGTCCACCACAGGCTCCAATGATGGCAGTAGATTGACTAGATTTTGCATACCTTGCAGCCACAAGGGATAGGATGTGCCACTCTATGTGTGTGTCACGTAAGGGTAACAGACTGAGGAGTACTGGGCAGAACTATTATTCTCTCCTGAATCTGGTAATTTTTTCTGGAGGTATTCTCCTGTGCCTTCACTCCCACCTTTAACCATGTATGTTGTTCTTAAATGCATCCTTTCTAATGATTGAAAACTGTCATAGCAACTCTTTCCTTATTTGAATTTCACAGGAATAGTCTTTATTTCAGTCACTCAGAAAGGGGTCTATGGCAACAGAATCACAGCTGACAACAAATTAATGACTATGATGCTGTGATTAGTTGAGATTACAGGCTACAGAGAGCTTGTCTGAGAATTCACTGACATCATCCTGATACTCGCTTCTGCCGGGGATTAATATTGGTCAGAAAAGAGGATGTGGTTCAGCTACAGTAAGCTCCATAGAAATGCAAGGAAATCTGTCTGTATTATAATATTTCAATGACATGCTAATTAATTAAAAGGACTTTTACTGTTAACTTGCTTAGCCTAAACAAGTCTTTCTCCTATGCCCTCCCTAGCACACTGACTTATTTTAATAAAGCTTTAAGGCATTATCCAAATAAAAAGTTGAAGTGACCTAGATAATTCCAGTCCCCAAACCCAAAGTATTCATTAACTAAAAGGAAAATGTAAGACTCTTGAATTATCTGGATAAGTCACTCATTTTATAATTTATTTTATGTGAATAGACAAAGCAATGGATACTGCAATGTATGACAAGGGTTGAGTAGATTTAGAAAATAAAACTTTTCAATCAACTTAATAAAGAGAAGATAAAAATTTAACATGAACAACACAAGAATGACAAAACCATCTATTCAGTTACCAGGTATCATTTCACATCTTTCTAAATTTTGGCTGCAAAGAAATAATGATTTCTGTAATCCCCAGCAATGACTTTTGTGGGGAGAAGATTTCAAACAAATGTCTCTTTGCTTTAGGTGAGTTTCCTTATTTGATTTCAGATCCTCCTAAGGGAAGAGATTTCAGGATTTCCTGCTTGTAAAGTGGAAAAGAACACTTCGCTGAACTTGTATGACATCATGTGAAGCATTAAAAGGGCAGGTAATCATGAGTTCTCTGCCTGTTGACCAAAGCTTCTTTACTTCCTTAATCTATTTCATTTTTAAATGTCAGAGTAGGCTGAAACCTTTCAAAGCTATACAGGCTGCAGAAGCAGAGGAAATATTAGGATAAATTCTTTAACTTTTGTGAGAGCTTTTAAATAATTAACAGATGGAATTTTTGAATTGTTATGTATCACAGTACAGAAATCCCAACGTTAGACCATGTTTAGAATAAATACGGTTTAACAACAAAGGGCACAAGGCCATCTCTATTTCTAGGAAGTCCGTGAAATGGATATTTAGAGTACATGCCATAGGCACAAAGAGAATATTTCATTTCCAAAGAATATAATAAAATCTAGTTTATCAGTGAAAATTAGAATATTATACAACAAATGAAAATAGCAAGTAAAATCTTGGCTTTAAATATAATTTATTTTTCAAACTCTACTTGGAATTCCACATATATTACAGAACAAATTTTTTTTAAAAGTACCTGTTGTAATATTATTTATTAAAAAGCAATAAAAATGTGAGCAAATTATATTTAAGCTTATACTAGAAAAATATTTTCCAATATACTTAAAACACTAGAGCCACATAGGTAAAACAAATAGTATTTGAAAGATCTTATTCTAGATATGTAATAGACAAGATATTGCTCACTGTAATAAATTAATTTCTTTGTTATGCAAAACCCCTCAACCAGAACTTCATAAAGAAATGTGAAGTGGTGTGAAAATGATCTTACCTCATATTCAAAGTCCTCTGTTCTGTCTGCATCAGCAGGTAAGCTGGAAATATACTCATTGTCCTCATAAAATTCATGCCCCATTGGATGCAGAGAATGGCAGCTAAGGGGAATGTAGCAATACGAAAGGAATAGATTAAAAGGATTGTTTTCAAGATTAAAACAGATTTTAGAATTTCACTTTAGTTTGCTCTGCTTTGGAATAAGACCTGTAGTGATCTAGGCTTTAAATAAACTACAGCTCAGGAAAAGCAATTGTTTTTCGTTCTCCCTCTACCTGAAGTCCATCAATTTGCAATTTCTGAGAGAATGCTAGGAATAAGGGCCCGTGGTCAGAGCTGTATTCTGTGGAGAGGCTGATGTGAAATCTCTGACAGTCCATGGTGCTTTATTGATACTTTTTGGCCTGCTTCCATTCCACCAAATGTGACAAGCTCCACACGTGTGTGTGTGGCATTTAAGATTGCAGTCTACTAAAGAGGGGCATTTTGTCATAAAGCACTACTGATTTCATAAGCCACAGCTGTGAACTATTTTTTGAAAACCATTTTCAAAAACACATATTTTCACATATTTTCAGACTCTAAAATGTGTTCACATTGTCCCCTCCTCTCTTTCTTAAGATACCCCCTTTCTCATTCTCCTTCATAACACACATTTTCCCCCTCTGTGATCAAGGACATATACACAAATATTAAAGGGCATTCATGGTGACCAATCACTGGAAGCTCCTATAAGATGCAAGATTTCATAATCCCTTTTGAAAATTCTCAGTAACAGAGAGAGCAGATTAAATTAAGGAAACGAGGGGATATGAGGCATAGCACATGGGCACATGGCTTTTATGTATTTTAATTTTTAGGAAATATTTTAAATAGTTTGTAAATGTGTCGTTCAATTTATCATGTTCTGATATAAAGACTACATATTATATCATATGAAGACTAAGCACAGTTTAACAGCAAAGGGCATAAGGCCTTGTCTATACCTAAAAGACACTAAAAAAGCCTGAATACAATTAACAAGTTGTAGTAGATAAGACCTCTAAGCCCTGCCAGTGTGGACCTTATTGAAAACTTGGAGATAGCGGTATCAATTAGTTCCCTGCTCCCTTGCTGAAAGCAAGAGACCCGTCCTCATGCCGTTATGCTATTGTCAGCATAAATATTCTACCAGCCTTTCCTCACTGCCATCTATGACTGTCAGTTCCATACAGGGCTCACTAGTGCAGGCCAGAATGGTAAAAGTAATGCAGGCAGTATCTTTCCTGGTGTCTACCAGATAAATCTCCTTGCTCATATCTGAACTGGCTCTGCACAGCTCATTTGGGCTGTTGAAATATTGAAGCTTGCTGCTTTGGACATCTGATGTGTTTACCTTGCCTTTCAGATAGTAAGAAGGAAGGAACACTTTATTCACTCAACATTTATTCAGTGCCTACCAGATGCCAGGCCAAGTGCTAGAAAGACATTGGTGCACAAAATCCAATTCTGCCCTATTAATTGGGGAAAGCAGCAAAGTGGGAATTTTAATACAGTGCAATAATTAAGGGGAAAATATAGGAGCCTTGGGAGCACATGGTAGGGGTGGACTCACTGCAGCCCTAGGGTGTTTTCTATAAAAGATTGTCTATAAGCTAACGTCTGCAGGACCTAGGAAGAAGAGCATGATGCACTGGCTAAGGGAGTAGGTATTGGGGTCGGACCTCTTAGGCCTAGAAGCATGGCCCTGTCACTTTTTTGCTATGTAATCTTGTCCATGTTATTTAATATCTGTTCCTTCATCTTAGACATAGGATGTTGATAATATAATGCACTCCTTCATAAAACTAAATGAGTCAATAAATGCAAAACTTTTGGAATAACACTGAAAGCATGTTAAGTTAGCTAATACAAGCTGGCTATTATTATCCATTCAAGGAGGTATTTATTGAATAGCTACTATATTTTAGGCTGTATTAATAAATATATTTGTTTGTTTTTTGTTCAACTCCCTCTCTAAAATATGAACTCTAGAAGGTAGTAACTTTATTTTTGTTCATAGTTTTATGCCTGGCATCTAGTTCCAATGCCTGACACATTCAATTTGTCTGACACAAAGGGCTATTTAAAAGGTAATGATGAATGAATAAAGCGATACCCAAGACAAGCAGATCCCCTGCCCTTCTGACTTTGAAGTCTCAAGGAGTGGTTTTCAAAACCTTTCTGCACATTAGAATATATTAGGGGGAGTTTTGAAAAATTCTGATGCCTAAGACTTACTCTAAGAATTCTCATTTAATTGGCCTGAGGGGTGATTCAGGTATAGCTTCTAAAAGTTCCCAGGTGATTCAAATGTACATCTGTGACCCACTGAAACAGGCTTATGGGAGCCAGCTATCAAAGGGCAGGAAAGTGGCATGAATCAGATCTATGTTCTTTACAAAGTAAAGAACAGATCGGAGTAAGTGATGAAAATGCAGCCTAAAGAGACCATTGCTCTTGCAAACTCTGTTTGAATATTTACTAGAAAGCTCACAAAACACAATGAACTGGGCAAACACACTTCTAAAACTGTGCAAGTAGGATAATTTGAATAAAATCTCTCTGGCTTCCTTTAAATTAGGCAAAAATCAAGAGGAAGTATTCCTTGAATAGCTCTTTATTTGATAGCACTATACTTACTCTCTGACAGCCAAGATCCTTTGTTTATATCTCAATATATTGGGTAATTGCTTTCTTTGGAGAATTGCACTTTAATTAAATCAATTTCCTAGCTTCTCTTTAAAGAAGAGCAATACCAGGAAGAGAGAGAGGTGGCCCACAGAGGAGAATGTGGTGCCAACATGCCACTTCCACATGAGTCTTAATAAGGTTTTTTGCAGCTTTGGTGAGAAAAGTGATTTCCCTGACCAGTGTTCATGAGTAGCATGAGGCTTTTGACAGCTAGTAATATGAAGATGAACTAATCAGAGCCAGAAATGTTCATGGCACCTTGCAAGTCTGATTACCCAGGTGAAGCAGCCATGTGGGTCAGGGAGAGTAGCTGGCAGGGACCACTGAGAACTAACTGCATATATAGAAACAGTGGAGACATTTTCCAAACAGAGCTGGGAAACCTGTCTCTGTAACTGTCAACCTGCTAGCGAAACTGCTTCTTTCCAACAACTACTTTATATGACAAATGGAAACCAACAGGGCTTTGGAAGAAATGACAGAAAAATACCTGTCTGAGAGCAGGAATGGACAGATGTCTGGCACTGGAGGGGTAGACGGCCGAAGCTTGGCCAGGGCCATGATGTGTTCGAAGGTGATGTCCGTCTGAGTGCTGGCATTCATGAGCTGCACTTCTGGGGCCGTCCCATAGGCCGGTCTACTCAGAGGTGTTCGCCTTAACACCTGCACCACAATGGGCTCCTTGGCATTTCGAAAAGCTTCCACTGCCTCTTCATGAGTGGCCTTTGAAAGATCCTTCCCATTGACCTACAAACATATAAGGACATTGTTCATCTCAGAGGAAAGATCAGAGAGGCTGTTGTGATAGATTAATAAAAGGTAGGGAGAAAGCTTTCAACCAGGTCTGATATGAATTTTGTAATAGAATATTTAATCAGACATTGATATTTACTGAAGTCTTTACCAACATGACAAAGCACCTGAGATTATAACAACAATTACTTCTGTAGTTGTTTATAAAGTGTCTGGAGCTGGTTAACTAGTAAAACAGCAGAACTATTAGTAAAGATTTAAAAATTTAAGTAACATATCTGCTTCAGTAAAGAGTCACTGAAATCTTCAGATAGAAATGTTAAGTATATACTACTTTTTTCATGATCTGTCAGTCTCTCAGTGAGATTTTCAATATTTAATCAAGGTCTTATTTGCCTAAAATCCAATTTTTTAAGATTTTGTCAAATTTCCTCCATATTCATAATGTTTTAATCCGAGACCGTGTTATTGCCCATATGCATTTTATCCTAAATCCTTGCTGTTCAAAGTGTGGTCTAGGAACCAGCAATATCAGCATCATATGAGAGATGATTAGAAATGCAGAATCCCTGGCCCTACCCTGGACCTACTGAATCAGAATTGGAATACTCACAAGATTCAGCTTTATATTTATATTCATTGAAAGAAGCACCACTCTAGAATTCCTCTGAATGGGTATACTATGTCTCTCTGGATACTCACGTATTTTAATTTATGCCAATTCCTGACTCTCCAAAGGAGTCCTGAACATTACAGAGAAAGCGGTGAAGTCTGCCTTTGTCCTCAGTCATTGCTTCTCAACAGGGGAAGAAACCAGTGGAATTTGGGAGAGAAAAATGATCCTTTCCGTGGGACTCTCCTATGCCTGCTTACTGAGAGCCCGGAATGTTTCTCAACCTTTGTGGCTCCCAAAACACCTACACACTTTCCCTAACACCCTTGTGGGAGGCAATATAGACTACTCTCAAATAGTTCTCAATGTATTCCCTAAAATAAGTCCTAACAACACAGCCTTTTAGTGGAAGTTGTATTTTAATAAAAGACTCTAGAATCTTGAAAGAACTTTATGACTCTCCTCCCAAATGAATCAATAATGCTGGCTTTTGCAAATATGAAGACCTATCTTGTGGCACAACTGTGCCCAATATCCCTGAAATTATACCATTTCCAGACAGCTAACTAAGCCACCAGCCTGTTGGTGAGGCACTAATAACTGTTATGCACCAGCAAACCTTTAGAGATCCCTGGATGTCTAAAAAAGAAGTCACTGAGTTGCAGTTGTAGAGAAACTGCTGACATTCAAATGAGCACATTCTCTCTCCCTGAGTAGACAAGGAATATGTGTGTGCTCAGAGCATGTGTGGGGTGTTTTGGGATAAATGACACAATGCCAGGTAGAAATCATCACGTCATGTAGAGACAGGCTTAATGACCTGGAGGAGCTAATTTACTCAATGGACCCTCAAAGAGTTAATGTGCCTTCAAAAAATGAGCAATTAAGCTTCTTCACCAGCAAACTATGTCCCAGTTCAGTTCTTGCTCTTGAATCACTAGTAAGAAACCCCAGGTAGAGATTTGACTAGGTATTTACCAGTGTGAACACGTTCACTGATCTTTGCATTCACTCTCTGATTCTTCTTTCCATGAACTAAACTTGAAAATTTATCACCGAGTTTTCACTGATACATCTTGGAATATCTGACTTGGGGCACACGAGAGTATGTGGACATGAGACATCTATGGGCATCATCACACTCATTCCTTTAGCTCCTGCTGTATGACAGGTGCTTGGGCTGGGGCCACTACTGTCTCCCCTGAGGACATGTAGACAGAAGATGACAGAAGAAATCCCAGAATGAAAAAGCACAACATAAAATGTAGCCCCTTTCGTTGAATAGTATCATCTCCTATGTTTCATATTGTGGCCAGTATTTGTCAATTCCAGATTGTGGAAGATTATCAGGTGGTAGGTAAGACTGCTCTGTGAGAATCTATGCAGTAGATAAAAATTGCCCTTTTGTCCCCAGCCTTCCTACTTCATGATGTCCCCTCAGTTTAGTGAAGATCTGTTCCTACAGGGTCCCATGCCCTTCCCTCTCTGAAAAGAAATCTCAGTCACACAGTCTGTCATCAATTGTCCCTATCTATCTATCTATCTATCTATCTATCTATCTATCTATTTTTGAGATGGAGTCTCGCTCTGTTGCCCAGGCTGAAGTGCAGTGGTGTGGTCTCAGTTCACCACAACATCTGCCTCCAGGGTTCAAATGATTCTCCTGCCTCAGCCTCCTGAGTACCTGGGACTACAAGCGCACCACCATGCCCGGGTGATTTTTGTATTTTTAGTAGGTGCAGGGTTTTGCTATGTTGGCCAGGCTAGTCTCAAACTCCTGACCTCATGATCCACTTGCCTCAGCATCCCAAAGTGCTAAGATTACAGGTGTGAGCTACTGCGCCCAGCCTTATCAACTAATATATCTACTGGTACAGTGTCAACATGTTATCTTTTCCTATAAGCCTTGCATCAAGAGGAACCCCTAATAGTGGTGGAATGAAATAAGACTACTTTTTTGAGGTAACTTTATGCAATATCTGAAGGTAAAGGGAAAAATTAGTGACCAGGGTTTCTTCCAGTCACACATTAAATTCTACCAATCCACAAAGTGTGTCAATAGGTAGCAGACAGATAAATGCCATTCATCTATTTTTTCCCCAGGACAAGGTACTCAGCCTTACATGTTAATCTAGTCATGATGTTCAGAATGTTTATTTGCTCTAGTGATCTTCGAAGCAAGAACAATTTTTAGAAAGTGAGTTTCCTACTGATCAAGATTATGTATTTGTGTTACTATAAGCTAAGTGGATTGTTTTCGTAAAATCCAGAATAATATATATTTTTTGCACAAATATAAACATTATTGAAAAGTATTTTAGGCTGTGAAATAATTATTGTAATGTTTAGTATATGCAAACACTATTAGCATTCATATGGCAAGATCAATGGCTATTGATTATATGATGCATACATTCATTTATTTATTATCATGAAATTTATATGCAAATTTCAGCCTTTGCTCTAAGAACAATCAAATACAATCTTAAAGAAAAGGACAGTCCCTGTAATCTCAAGATCTGACTTCCCTATTGGGGAATGATCTTTTCTTCCAGTTATCATGCAGCTGACCTCTATTTTCATAAGCTATTTAATATCTCTCAAAGTAAACAAGTCTATGACCTTTAAAGGCTCTACCACTACATATGATCCCTTAGAAGATGTAAGCATTGATGATACTAACACTTTTTTTTTCACTTCACTTGAAGTTCATCAACATACTGTTAGCCTATCAAAAGGTCACCATTTTATAAATTATGCCTTTCATAAGAAAAAAAATACCTTAATTGGGATTTTCTAGCAATTGCTTTGCTCAGTTATCATTAGTTGCAGCAAGTGAGAATTATACTGGAAGAATACCTACAGTTAATCCTCTATAAAAAGTTTGTTAACAAGTAACAGCAAAACTTCCTTTTTTTCAAGCGATTAGTTTTTAAACCAATGACAGACATTTGGTATTTCAAATTGTCATATCCTTATTATTCTATTTCTTTAGCACTATATTCTCTCCCTCAATCCCACCTTCCTTTTTTTCCTCTTCCCTCTTAATCCTTTGTCTCAATCTTAAATTTAGTTTTGTACAGATGACATATAGGTCTTAATTGTTTTGTGAGATGAGACTAAAGATGAAGAAACTCTCTGTTAAAGGAGTCCCATTTAAAATAGGTAGTTAAGGGTAGATATCCAATATTTTTGAGTGTCCAGTAAAAGGTGGGAAAGTCTTTTGCTAGAGGAATACAGATAAGTTGATTTTCAGGAGAGAAAAAAAAA